>NC_048408.1:15617259-15626344 GCF_013103735.1 Etheostoma cragini
GTGTGTGTGTGTGTGTGTGTGTGTGTGTGTGTGTGTGTGTCTGTGTCTGTGTGTGTTTGTTACCTAGCTCCAGGTGGTGCATTGTCTGTAGTCTGTTCCTCTCCGACAGCACATCTTCTTTCGCCTGTCTCTCTAACGCCTGTAGAGCCTTGGCGTGACTGTGTCTCTCCTCTCCTAGAGACTGGGTTTGGGGCTCCTTCAAAACAACACACATGCTGTCCTTTTACAATAGCACTTTATTAAGTGACACAGATACATACACATACTCATAGGATAACATTGCAATGCCTCTTTTCTGCAGGGCTATCATCAAAGCTGCTGAATTATTCATCACAGATAAAACCTAGGAAAGATAGTACATATGATTTTAGTACCTGCAACAAATTCCTCAGTTTCCTGTTTATCTCCTTGGTGTCTTGGACCTCTTTCCTCAGCCTTTCAATTTCGGGGTTGCCGTGGCAATCATCTTCCGGGCACTCCTTTTTCTCCACCTGCATTGGTGAGAAAATTGTGACCCAAGAATTTTTTAAGGCTCTGTGTATAGTAATTCTCCTGAGATTTTTTGTTTTATTTGGTTAAGAATTTGCACTCAGATGAGATTTTGTAAAATAAATAAATAAAACACAGACTTCATTGTGCAAGCAAAACCGGCTTATGGTACTAATTAAAAGAGTACTCAAACGATTTATTATTGCACTTCCATTACGTTGGGGAACGGTCAAATCAATGCAACTGAAATATACAGAATTTTAGTATCTAGTATGACGCAAGCTCCAAAACACAGGATCCTACATAATGCAGCAAAAATTAGAGATGCACCGATTACAAGTTTCTAGGCCGATTCTGAATTCTGATTTTTGATTGAGTTTGGCCTGCTGATACCGATTTTACCCAATTACGATTTTTTTTGAACCACTTTACTTTTTATAGAACATTTTACATTTTGCATAGAACATTTTTTAACAGATAATTGATCACTATAAAATGTTACTATATAAATTACTCCCAATGTGGGAAGTTCACACACATTAAAAAGCAATGTTATGGAAGAACCATTTCCTTCTTTTCGTATCAAATATCTAACAAAAAAAAGTGATATAAACTAAACTACCTTGTGTCTGAAAAAAGGTAATGCATTTTTACAACAGGCCATCTTTAAGCAGTGATTGTTAGAGTGCATGTCGGAGAATAGCACAGACACACGCGTCACACGGCAGAAATTAAAAGAGAAGAAAAAAGACACTTGCTGTCTGAGGGATAACTGGCCGGTGGAGATTGTATGTGTGCGTCCTTGAGAACTTATGTTCTTATGTAACTTATGTTGTCAGTTCACAGTTAGCTAGTTTTTTTATTTTGTGTTCTTCACCTGTTAGCTAGGTTGCACGTGGCTGTTGATTTGATATAATCGCGATTGTTGAACACCCTTGCTCACGTGTGTATTTTACGTGCATTACTTACATGCTCCACTGCATTAAGACAATGCCTTTGAAATAAATCATAAAATAAATCAATGAGGCAATAAATACATACATAATTAAATAAATGTAAATATTGATATAAAAATGAATCAAGCTAGTTAGATAAATACAATAAAAAGGTTTTACTTTGAATTATTTTATGGTACTTTTGGTCCACTTTATTTATTTCAAGAGACTTTTTATTTCATAAATCCACATTTATTTATTTCCCTCTTTATTTATTTCCAATTCTTACATGCAAATTAGGGGCTATCCTCACATTCAGAACACAGCCGTGGGCAAAAAAAAAAAGGCTGGCGAAGTGAGAGTGCACAAAGACAGGTAGCTCATGGGGCTAATTTTATGTAAGGTTTTTGCCTGTTATGTTTAATTTATTGGGCAATAAAGACAGATTTTTGTTAAAAAAATGTTTTTTGAACATCAATGACATTCAAAACAGTGATAACTGAAACAGATATACAACACACCATGTGTGTGTATAAACACATATGTATTGCAAACAGACCTAAGTACTACACAGATAACATCTGCCTGTGCACCACCAAAGTGAACATAAAATATATGAATATATAAATGTATATGACACTGTTGTCAAAACCAACACATTTGACAGAGAGACAGCATCTTGGAAGTTTGTGATCAATACTGTATGGTGATGTAACCAAGTGGTGTCGCATTTCATAGGGCTATGTTTTAACCCCTACCCCTTACCCCTTGGTTTCAAGGGCCAAGGGGTAGGGGTGAGATGCATAAATGGGATTCAGCCTAATAGTGCTGCCCCTGCACGCGTACGCTGCCCGGCTGCTGCCCCTGTCCGTGGATGCTTACGCTGCATGACCGCTGCCGTTGCCCCTGCCGCTGTTATGGAAGGTGATCCACAAAAGCCTATATGGTTGGAACAATAAGATGTCGGAGCATAGGTGTTAATTTTTCGAAACAAAGGGACGTCGGACTAGTGGACTAGGACCAAAGGGAATTTTTATTTGTTTATCATTTGTTATTTGTTATTGAGAGGTCGGAACAATGGAGCGTTGGAGAAAGGGACAGTCCCTATGTCAACCCGCAGTGGACACAGACCGACCGGCAACTCGCAGTGCTCTGTCAGGTCAGCGGTGGTTGGTGGTCTAGTTACCCCAGAATAGGTGACTGTGTGCTGGGTAGAGCCCACGGCAGTGTTCTGAATGTGAGGGATAGCCACGCCCCCTGATTTGCATATAAGATTTGGAAATATATAGAGAAGGAAATCAATAAATGTGGCATTAGGTCTCTTGTAATAAATAAACCTGGAGAGATAAAATAAAATTACCATAAAATAATTTAAAGTCAAACCTTTGGTCCAAGGTGACCAGATTTCTCAGACAAAATCCAGGGACATTTTCAGCTCAGAAGCTTACATACCTCCAAATCACGTCATGTTTTTATTTTTGTAAAACTAAAAAACTAGAGCTGTTCGCATTAGGGGCTGAGCCCCCCTAAAGGTCTGATCCTAGAATCACCCCTGCTGCTACTTCATACTTGTACTCCACTACACCTCAGAGGGGAATGTTGTAATGTTTACTGAACTACATTTATTTGACAGCATTTGCTTTATTGCTTCAGGCTTGTTCCTGCAACAGCTCACTGAGTATCGGATACAATGAAAACTATTGAGGAAATATTTTCCTTTGACAGTGATGCAGTATTAAACGAGATCGCTGCAGTTGGCAGCAGAGACAACATGTGTCTGACAACATTATGGAAAGGATTTCTAAGGAGGTCGACCTTTCTGTTAAAGATTAAGATCCTTTTTTAAAACATAAAAGTAAGCAAAATTGCGTTCGCTAAACCCACCAGACTCCATGTAAATAATCAGTACTTTTAACATCGTAAAATATGGCATTCTAAAACATCTCTGAGCCCTGACCAGCGCTGGCTCTGGCTGTCTTGAGCCTGCGCGTATAGGGGCTACGTTTGGTCAATGTTTTCTTTCTTTCATTCTAATTTCGGATCTGTCAGTCAAAGTGAAAATCGGTGACAGATCAAGCCGGGGATAGGTCACCAAACCCGGGACGTCTGGTCACCCTAGCCAAAGCTCAGACACCCATGTGACATCATTGGGGTTATTTTCTCAGACTCAGAACCACAGATCATTATACAACTGCCTTCGCAGGCAACACCATATTTTTCTGTACTGCACATTGCTGCAGATCTTGTTTTTAACCTGTGTGGTTAAGTTTCTGTTTTAGCTACAGAGTGAGACATCTTACTTCTTTACTACCTTTGTTGGGAGTCGCACATGCGCAATAGCTAGGTAAGGATCATATCAGCTAGAAAACTCTGTGTCCAACTTTGGTCAGTACAAGGCAGGATTAGCTGGGAGACTTCTTCTAAACGAGGGCATACTTGTGGAATACCTGCAGAACAGGGACATGGAAGTAATTCTTTTGTAGATTATGGTGAACGAGTGTGTGTTGTAGCAGTGTTTTGCCATTGAGAACGAGCTAGCATGCTATCCCTAGCATGTTACGGTTAGCCACCTCGTCTCAGCTAGTTACGTAGAAAGCCGTGCAGATTTTGAACAGCTTATCCGGGGGCTGAATGCAGAGGACATTCAGAAACCGTATCTCACTCAAAACAGCATAGATAGCTTTTTTTTCCAAGTTTGTGTGTGTGTGGAAGCACCAGAGACACAAAAGAACACCCCGTTTTTCCATAAATGGGCACTTTAAGAGAAGTGTCTTTCAATGCTAATCTGAACTAGATTTAGACCTCAGGTTAACCGCTAACATCTCCATCTATCTTTTTTAGAAATTCAAGAAAATTATAAACAACACAGTAAAAAGCTATTCAGTCTG
Organism: Etheostoma cragini; assembly: GCF_013103735.1. NCBI lineage: Eukaryota > Metazoa > Chordata > Actinopteri > Perciformes > Percidae > Etheostoma > Etheostoma cragini. Next base: position 15,621,572 of record NC_048408.1, read on the forward strand.
ATTATGAAGCTTCAATTAGATGCTTTTGATAGAGAAAATCAGCATGCCTGAAGGTAAGGAGAACAAGAATCACGAATGGTTACGAGTAGTTTGTGTAGTAGACTCACCTGTGACTGTAACTCGCTCAGTTCACTCTGCAGTTCAGATATCTGGGTCTGCATCTCCTGCTCTCTGTTCTGCCATCTCTGTTCGCTCTCAGCAACGGCGGCATTCATCTCTATTCTGAACTCTGCTCTGAGACGATCCTCACACTCTGCCCTGGAAGCATGCCCCGGAACGAGAAGTAAGGTGGTGAGTCAACCTACATGCACATGTACAATTCATTTCTTCTTGCTACACTGTATACTTGTTATATAGTGTCTTTTGCTTCTAAGGATTACTTTAAAAGACGATTATTATTTTAAGTTTCAGGTTTTGTAATAACCACATTATTTCATAAATGTCCATATAAGTGCAAATGTGTTTTTTTGGTCATATTATAAGATTTGGAAAGTCCTTGATCTAGTTCTGGAGAAGAAACCTGCATATCTCCAGTTTACAGGTGTTGTGAATGTGTGCCTTTTTCACAGAAAAGACCCCACAACAGGAAAGTCATGTTTTATTTAAAGCTACGTTGTGTAAGATTTTCTCCCATCTAGCACTGAGATCATATATCGCTCACACCTCTCTCTCTCGCCACGTAGAGCAGTCTCTTGCTCTTTTTTATTTCCGTTTACTTTTCTGTGCGAAGAAAAAGACTCCTGTTCCTGAAATTTGGATTTTGAAAACTTGTGGGCTTCCGTGTTTCCTTTTTCAATGCGTTCTTCTAAAAATAGTACCCCTTATTGTTAGAAGAACATCTTATTGTAGTAAGTAATGGCTTTTTCATTGATTAAAAAGAAGATATGTACAATCACGGTATGAGACAGGAGTCACAGGACAGGATTAATTGTTTTTTTGAAAACTATTATGGCTATAATACTATAATGTTTATTTGGATTGTGATATTGATTTGATTTTCATTGATGTACTGACACTGTTGTTCGTATCACTATGCATCATTTTTATTGCTGCAGCTAATTTCTTGGCATGTTCTGTTCTGGTAAAACACATTACCCGTCAATAAAGCTCATTCAAATTAAATGGATGATTAGGACGTGAGAGAGGAAAAGATTGCTGCAGGTTGTTCTGAGCCACAATTTGAATGATTGACATTTCAGCTTTGATCTTCTGTAGTGATCAGGGGACAGCAGAGGGGAGATCACTAGCAGAGTGGAGGTTTTGTAATGTAGACCTAAGCAGTTCTGGCAAGTTGGGTGTTTATTCTGCTACCTGATTCGGTCTTCAGTGTGCCGCTGGCTCTGGTCTAGAAGACTTCTCTCCGTGTTTAATCGGCTCTGTTCCAGGACTTTCTCCTCCAGCCGGTGTTTGTCAGCTCGCAGGGACGCTATCTCTCTCTGCTGCCTGTCCCGCTGCCTCTCTGCCTCCTCCTGCATCCGAGCCAGTCGACTCCGAGTCTGATGGAGCTCTTTCTCCAGACGGGAGCCCTGCGGTTCACATGAGGCTGCAGCTTCAGGAGCTATCTTTTCTTTCTTGTCTTGCTGTTGGATTGCCGACTGCAGCCTACAAATCTGAGAGCACAGGTACGTCTCACTTTCACTTCATATATTACAACCAATTTTCTGGCAAAAAACACACATTCAACGAGTGTAGTTTGACCTCTGACCTCAGTGGTGGCATCTTTCAGTTGTGTCCTCAGCTCCTCCCTTTCCCTCTCCAGCTGGCTGCGTAGCTCCTCAGCAGTCCTCCTTTCTTCATCCAAACGCGCACACACCTTCCAAGAAAATTCATCCTCAATAAACATTATTACATAAAAAATGTATCTTCTTTTTAGCACTTTAACCCAATCATAGTATCATCTCCTTACTCCTAAGCCTAATTAATAATTATTCATGATTAAAAAAAGGCCAAAGGGTAGACAATTATGTAGTAAAATGTCATTATGTTTTTACATTTAGGAGTTTTTTTCTTTTTTCATGAAACATACTCTTTAAGACCAGCACTTCCCAACCAGGGGGTGGGGACCCCGAAAGGAGTCGCAAGATGATTGATGGGAGAGTAGATCAGACCAAAAACATTTATGCTACACAATTTGCTTTGATTTTTCAGAAATGTTTTCTGTTCTTTTGTTTTTTTTAAATTAGAAATTACTTCACAATCATACCTCTTTATCCCCTCTAAAAACAAAAACAAAATCACTTCTTTTTTTACGCGGTCGTAAGCCTATGAGCAGCGGTGGAACGTAACTAAGTATATTTACTTAAGTACTGTGATCAAGTACAAATTTGAGGTACTTAAATCTTCTCTTTTCATGCCCATTTCTACTTCAACTCCGCAACATTTCAGAGAAAGATATTGTCCTTTTTACTCCATCACCTTAATCTGACAGCTTTCGGCTATTTACAACAAATTATGATTATTGTACAGAAAACACTTGTAGTTAATAAAATAGAATGTTTTGTTATGAATTTAGCTACCCAACAATATGTAGGCCTACAATTCCAGCTAAAATGATTAGCCAATTAAACATTTAGTTCATTGACAGAACGGTTTGGATTGTTTTAAAATGGCAGTGAGTACATTTTCCTGATGTTTCTAACATACTTTTACTTTAGTAATATTTTCGATACAGGACTTACTTTAGTAAAAGTATTTTTACATTGTGGTATTAGTACTTTTATTTAAGTAAAGGATCTGTCATAGGCACGGTGGCCATGCCTATGACATACAGTATATCTACAAAATATTGGGCTAAGTCACTCCTGATAAGGGTTGACTGTGTAAAAGAGCAAAACCTAGTTATTGCAATATCCTGATTTCTTAAATCCTTAATCTTATAAACTTCATCAGGTTTAACAATTAAGTTACTAAGGAGTTTTTCATGAGCAAATTTGCATCACACAGATGCAGGGATTGTAGTCTTACTATAGCTTTGTGACACCATGAAAGAAAAAACTATTTTTTCAAAACGGTTTGTCTTTGTTTCCAAAATAATTAAACCCAAATATAATATAATTACTAAGCCTGTAGGAGCTGGCTGCCACAGCTGAACAGCAGGCAATTTTTTAAAATTCCAACATAAGTGCACATTATGTGTCCTCCTTTACTAAGCAGCCTGTCCTCTTACTGTCAGTCCAAATGCTTTGATGAAAAAAAGATGGAAGAACCCCCCCCCCCCCCCCCCCCCCCCCCCCCCCCCCCCATTGTGCTGACCTCTTGGTTGGTCTTCCTCTCTGAATTTAGAGCTTCTTGGACGTTGTGAAGTTCAGCCGCATGCCTCCTCATCACCTCCTCTATCGCCTTACGCACCTGCTCCTTCAACCGTTTCCTGTCCTCCTCAGCCTTCTCCACCAATCTTTTCTTTTCCTCTTCCAGCTTGTGCTCCACATTGGCTCTCTCCACCTCAACCTGTTCAATGTTCTTGTCTAACTGCGAGTGAACGCGAACCCTTTCGACCTCCAGTTCCATCCTCTGCCGGTCGACCTCTTCCTCCTTTTCTCTCTTCAGACGTTCTTTCATCCCTTCCACTTCTTCCCTCTCCTCCTCTCTCTCTCTGCGCAGTCTGTTTATGTCCTTCTCAAACCTTTCCTTTTCTTGTTCTCTTTCCTTCTGTATGTTTTCTCTCTCTTTTTCTATCTCCTTCTGCAGTTTGTCCCTCTCATCATCGGCATGTTTTTGGATGCGACGCAGCTCCTCTGTCTGGGCTCTGACCATCTCAGAACGCAGACTGGACAGGGCCTCAGCATGCTATGAACACATACAATACATGTTCAATGACCACTTTATTGGGTACACCTGTACAATGTAACGAAATTCAATAGCTCTTCATTGTGTGTGTGTGTGTGTTTTACCTGGCGTATCTGCCGAGCGTGGTCGCTGTTTCTGCCACTGCTCTGCAGTTCCAGCTCTCTGTTCCTGCTCTGCAGACGGCTCACCTGGCTCCTCAGTTCCTCCACTTCAGCACAGACACACACCTCACACCCTCCGCGGTTCAGCAGCTCCTCTGATACACGCACACACACAGAGAACACATGCCAAATCAACACCAAAAAACACTCAAGTGTGCACGAGCGTGTATTGATTGATTATGCATTATAGAAGCAGAATGGACTTGCAATACTGTTTGAGGAAGCTCCTGAAACAGAAATTATTCTCATGCAATGAATAAAATTTAGGCCATTTTTGCTGACTGGGTATGATGACACTTTGATGAAACTGTTTGCCTTTATGGCGGATGAATAATGTGCTTTTGTTGCATTTTCTGTGTAATGGCCTGAGGTGAAAACTTAATTAACGCTGAGTCAGCATGAATAATAGAAATGCACTGAGCTCCGGCAGACAGGTAAGGAGACGTGTGGACACAGACTGCAGACTACCTGCTCTGCTCTGCAGCTCGTCTTCCTGCAGCAGTAGCCTCTCCTTAGCAACTGCAAGCTCCTCCTCCGCCCGTTTAGCTACGCCTTCTGCCTCGGACACACGCCTCCGATCCAGATCCAGCTCCTCTTCCAGGTCCTGGATTGAGGCATAAAGGCCGGGGAGGTGGGGGGGTTGCGCCAGGTCAAGTAAGGAGGGTGATGCAGAGGAGTATTGTGGATTGACAAAGAGCACAAGGGAATAGACAAGAAAAAAAGAAGACAGATAAGGGAGAGAGAGAGAAGCCGACAGCAACTTTGACACAGATAAGAAGAAAGGAGAGAAAGAGCTCAAGTAAGAGAGACTTGGAAGGGGGGGGGG
>NC_048408.1:15626444-15635453 GCF_013103735.1 Etheostoma cragini
TGCGTGCGTGCGTGCGTGCGTGCGTGCGTGCGTGCGTGTGTGTGTGTGTGTGCGTACACCTGTACCTGTATTCGCGCCTGCAGTTTGACTGTGTTTCTCGTGCTCTCAGCCAACCTCTCCAGGTGACTTTCTACCTCCGCTTCAGCCCTCTTCAGTCTCTCTCGTAGGGCGCTGTGCAGTCCCTTCTTCTCCTCTTCTTCCCTCTCCTCCCGCCTCTGCCACTCCTGCCTCCATTCTGCCTCCATCTTCTTCCTAGTTTCCTCTTGCTCCTCGGTTAGGTCATTTATCTTTTGCTCCCATTGGTCCCTCTCATCTTTCACTGCTCGCCTCTTCTCCTCCTCAGCTCGATCCACCTCCTCTTTCAGTGCCTTAACCTCCTCCAAGAGTGCTTTCACTCCTTCCGAGTCCTCCTCTGTTTGTCTCTCCTCCTCTTTCTTATTCTCCTCGTCTTCTCTCTGTCTCCGCTCTTCTTTCCTTTGTCTCTCCTCGTCAGCTGCTTTCTTTAGCTCCTCACATTTGGCATCCAGCTCCTGGATCTGCTCCCCGGCCTTCTCCAGTTCTTTGCTTAAACGCAGGCTCTCCTCCTTAGCGTCAGTGATTTGGGCCTTGGCCACCTGGAGCTCTTCTTCTGAAGCCTGGAGCCTCTCCTCAAACTCTTTTCTCATCTCTGCCTCAGTTTCACGCTCCCTCTCTTCCACCTGGATGCGGAAGCACTCAAAGTCTGCCTGCACCTGGAAGCAAAGAGGATAACGTGTTATGCCTTGCACTTGCATTTAAAGTCACTCAGCAACCACCGAGAGTGCATCCATAGAACTGCCCAAATTAATCAATGCATTGTTTCAAACAAGTTATATTTGTACTCCCAACTGATAGGTTGAAGATTAATTCTGCATGCTTTCAAAGATATCTTAGACAATATGTTACATTGGGTTATAGGTCGACTGATACGACTGAGTGTTGATGTGAGGTCCCTGTGTGGTGATACTCATGGGAAACATCTGGGTATGACACAAAGACGGGATCGGAGGCCATGATAATTCATATTCTCCATGTGTAATTATTATGTTTTGTGTAAAGGAGAACTGAACAACATTATATGTAATCTTCATCTGTGACATTTGCAGGGGAACATCAGAGACCACCCAAATGTGGGACCCTAGGTTGTTATGATTGTGTGATTGACAACTGGTTCTCCAGATGTGAGGCCAAACAGTACAAAGGAATCTGTTCACATAGTGTTCAATGAGAAACTGGTCTGTGCTCAATCTGTGTATGCGACTGTTTTGTTATAGATGGTATGGATGTTATAGATGTTATCCTCAATCCATTTATAGATATCAACAACAACACTCCGGAAACCTTTCAGACACACATGATAAAAGTTCAATTATTTTTTTGGTTGGCATATTCACATTGCAAATATTCTCTACTAATACATATTGAATGTGATCCAGGGACTTTCCAGAGCACTGAAGTGACTAGTGCATGTAAAAAACATTTGAAAAGGGCAAGACTGTGGCCATCAAGACTAAATAGCTACAGCGTTGTGTGTGGCATTCAAACAATAAAATCAGTATGGGGAAAAACATCATAACCAATAAAATTGGGTAGGTTGGATTCTAAACCTTTACTCAGCTTCTCACATAAGCAGGTTTCATTGGTAAGTTATATTTTGCAGAAGTGGAGTGCTGAAAAAACAAGATTGTTTAGTACGAGAGGCTTTATTTGGCAGTTCTGTAATGACTTTGTAGGAACTATGTAATAGGTAATTATATGGAAAACATATTACTAACATTTTCTCCAACAAATCTATTAGTATCTTTATCTGCAGGACTGTGAGTTTACTGCTGTGAATAAACCATGGCCACTTGCTGCAGAAAAAAAACTTAATTTAAATGTAATAGTGGCATGTTATATGATGTTATGTTATAATATCAATCCAGACAGAATGGTGGTGAAACAGTTCACTGTGTCACGTCACAATCGTTTCCTATTGGCTGCCAAGCTGAGGTGGGTGTGGCTTACCTACATCACAGAGCTTACAAAGCGGAACTGACTGACTGGGAGAAGATGAATTGTTTCTGACTTGTCGTGACATTTCCCCATCAAGTTGTGTTAAGGTTTGGTCCACGTCTGGAATGTCTACAAATGAACTATCAACCAGGCTGATTGACACCACACTGAAGACCACGCTGGTCCGAAGAGAAGACTGCAACGGTGACGGCTACAACAGAGGTTGGCCTCATCCTTAGCTTCAGTCTGATGAACGGGCTTTAGTTTCTTTAATTTCAAATGCATGTCTAAAGCCAAACCCTCTTAAAGTCAAGATTGTAACTGTGTTTGATGTTTGTGTATTTATGATTTTAACAGATCAGCAAAGAAGAAACATTACTCTCTGTGAACACAGCATAAGTCTAATTCCACAGTCTAGTTTTCGTTGGTCATCTGTGGCACTGTGGCACTTGTCGGCTCCAACTGCGTTCCTTCTACTAACAGTGTATAATCTTGTTCACAGCCATTTTCAAGACTGCCTTTGTGCGATTGTGCGTGTACCTCTGGTCACTAAATTCACAAAAACAGAATGTATAGGGTAAAGTTGTGAAATGGTTTTCATGAAGTGCTGAATTGCTGGCAGATGTTTACACTTGTGCGATAACATACTCCTGAACTGGCAGCAAAAATGTCCAACAACTGAAACTGGAAAACAAAAGGAATGACAACAAGCAAACTGTGGCTACACATTTCAAAAAGAAAGGTGTATGGTCCATGTGGATTTTGTCGCTTAAGCAACTTACTGTTTCCAGAGAACTCACAAGAAAATCATGTGCATATTTATGATTCATGTTGATGTTTTATTGTGGTGCACAGCATGTGTTCAATATGTGTTCACAGCATGAAGTCTATCTGAACTCGGTCGCTTGTTGTAGGTCACGTAAGGGCTGGGTTTGATTTGATGCTCCTGAGAGTAAACTGAAAGCAAATTGAAGCAATTCAACGCGCCCTTGAATAAACTCAGTTTATGTCATGATCAGGAGGGTGAGAGTACACGCACACACACACACACACCTGGGCTCCAACTCTCTGCTGCATATCGAGGGAGTCCTGCAGCTCGAGGAGGCGTGTTCTCAGCGGCGCCCCCTCCCCTTCGTGACACGTCTCCACCAGGATGCGGTGCAGCTCTTCGTGGTGGGCGTGGCTCAAGGCCTGCAGGGCCGCCTCCTGCTCCTCATTCTTCATGTTCAGAGAATAAATCACCTGGAGAACGTCAACAACAGGCAAGGAAAGATTTAACGATTGTCGCACATTTCTGCCTTAAATGTTAATGTTTTGAACTGTTTCTGTTCAGCATCTCTTTTAGAGATAGGTTGTGCTTTTTCTTCGCAATGATCACCACCACTCCGGTGTTAGTGTATATTCCACTTTCGGGATTGTTCAGATACCGGATGGCTTTCTTTTCGGCTAGATGTGCTTACCTTCTTCTTTCTTTGTGTTTGCATTTTAAACTTAGGTTGACTTATGAGGACTATGGTTAACTGCTCCTCAGATTTCTGCAGGATAAAACAAGACAGACTATCCGTCCAATTTGAGTTTTCTGTTGCATGACTAAAACAACCTTTGAATGAGAGAAATGAGAAGAGATGGATATCCGATGGGTTCCTAGATTGCAGTCTTTTGTATGTGCCTAAGAAATTGCAGATCAAATTTTCTATGTTAATGTATTACTCTAGTTTATCATTGTGTTTTGAATTCTTTGTTAATTAGTACATCTTTATAAAAGCCATTCAGGGCTTTCTTCATTCAAGGGTTTTCTGTCCCTCAGGTCAAGAAATTGAGGAAAAAGTTCTTTTGTGTAGCATATACCTAATTTTTGGACTGCAGAATATTTTAAAGCTGAAACAGATTGTTAATGTCATTGTTAAGTTAAGGCTGATATTGAAAAATGTATTTGCAGACTGAGTAATAGTATATGTTTCTTCTTTGATAAGAAAAGATTCTAATTGGCCTCCTTATTTGATTTGTAAGCCCATATTGAGTTCTTTCTTATGGACTAGATTTTATTAAAAGATTTACCCTCCTTTTTTTCATGTGACAGGCAGGCAGGATTCAGATGTATATATTATGATTTGATGATCATTTTCAAATGTTGCTTTCTTGACCAAATCTCCTTTGGAAAACAATCTGATCAGGTTAGGGTTTACATCCTCATGGATTCAGATGACTCACTCTGCAGGGTTGTTTCCTCTGTATTCATTTAACGTGTGTACATCGCAAACAACAAGAAAACTGTCACCAACACTAGTCCACAAACAGACATTATGAAGCCAATATGCGCAATATTCAGCTGCCAGCTTTATGAAAAGAAATATTAAGCCAACACAGACTGACATGGAAACACAAAAATCACCAAACACAAATAGCAGAGGTTAAAAAGCAACACTGATAAACAGTGTGCACTACTGTAACCAAAGTCCTGTGAGTTAAAATAGTCCCGGCACTGCAGCTCCATGCAGTGACTTCCCTGCCTGCCAACATGCGAGGAGTCTCTCCCCCTCCTCCCAATATAGTCTGTGACTGAACACCTGAAATATGGCCCGTTTCTCCCCACTATTCACTTTACCCTCTACGCCATGTCTACAGTGTCATCATATGCTCCAGCTGAACCTGATGGCTCACTTACCCACCCACAGAGATGTGTGTTTGTGTGTGCATGTGCATGGGCGTGTGCAGGGAACACATAAGCTCATATTTTATCCAGACGCCTCACTGTCTGCAGTGCACAGCTAGCACAGCACTGCCGGACATTCCGTGTGTGTGTGGGGGGGGGGGGGGGGGGGGGGGGGGGGGGGGGGGGGGGGGGGGGGTGTGGGCATGACACAACTTCTCTCCTGCACATACACTTGTCAATCTCCATTGATCTAAGATGTGTTTCTAATAATTCAGCGACATATATCGATGATGGATGTGACAGCTGTCCAAATCCTAATCACAAACCCGCCTCTCTCTGTCCTGCCAGTCAAACACTGAATCGAGGGCAAGCTCTTAGGTGAGTGTGTGAGCTCTTCTTGGCTGTCCTCTTTGGCCAGTTTGAGAGTGAGCGCAAGAAGGGCAAGAGGTAAATCCAGTATAGCAGGAGAAAGTAAGAGAGAGGACAATTTAGAAAGCATTCCCACACCTGGAAGTATGTTACATTTCCAAAATAATGTGAACACCCAAATGTTACACCCATATGTGATTGTTGAAAATCTACCTCCCATGTTGTCCTTTCCCACCACTCGGGCTGCTATGCACGAATGTCGCCGGACAAAACTATTTTGTGGACATAGCCATACTGAGAAATACAGAAGGGAGTTTTGTGGAGCTGATAGGCTTAATTAGCTCTGAATAAACTAATTTGGCAATGGCTTGAAAAACAAATTCTTAAATTTAAGAACACTTTAATTTAGTTTTTTGGGTGTAAATTCTCAAGACACTTGTCATGGCAGCTCAGTCAGAGAGTGGCAATGAGAGCCTCTTGCTACTGTAAATCCCATATTGATCCTGCGGTTCGATAATGTTTTTCATGTAGCCTCACAAGCCTGTGTCCATGCTTATTGACAATGACTTCATAGTCAGCAAAGCATAAATTTAGGATTCTGTCTACAGTGTAAAAGAGGGCCAGGATGAGGCTTGTTGAAACTGGAGTGAGATGCAGAGTGAATTGTTGGTGCGCAGAGGAGAGGTTAGGCAAAGAGACAAGCAAGCATGCACACTCCTTCTCTTACATCAGCCCCACATCCACCCACACACACACACACACACACACACACACACACACACACACACCTCTACACATATCAAAAAGGGTACCGGGCTTGCTGGATCACAAAGCAGGGTACATTGTGACAGTGTAAGCTAGATAAGTACAGGAAATCACACACAGAATTAGAGCTGCCAAACAAAAGCTTTGGCGAATACGTGCACACAAAGACACACTTTAAAATGCTACTGTTGATATCTGTGAATCACGTAAAGAGACTACTGTCTTCCATGTGTTCATGTGGGTGTGTCCATGTCTGTTAACACACAAGCTTATGAGAACATTCACAACAGCTGGCCTGACAGGGTCAGCTCCCGCTTTCTTCCCATTGGCTTGTTCTTTGATGTAAACACAACATGCTACTGGTTTATCTTTAGCAGCACCCATTCAACCAGGGCAGAGGAGAGAGGGACAGGCCGACGTGAGGAAGTGTGTTGAGTGGCCTACAAGTCCATGACTCAATGTGTGTCAGCCTCCTTCATGCACACAGAGAGCAGAAGTTAATAAATATATAAGGTTACCACAGCTGACCCATTTCCTGCTTCCTCTCCACTCCACACTACATAAACCATGTGTCACATGCCCAGCATCCCAAAGCTCAGAGAAAATGCTCACACCAAATATCAAATTTGATGATTCTTATATTTCATCAGCGCTCTGGGTTTCGAGTTTATTTCCTGTGGTCATCCAAGACCTAAAGCGGACTGGCAGGGCTTGCGTAAAGTTTCATGGGAGAGAAACAAGTCCAGGCTTCTTTTTCATTAGCATGGACGGAGTGGAGAGCAGAGAGAGGTTGAAGGAGGCAAATTCCCCTAACAAGCACAGACACAAGTGCTGACCCCTCATCTGTGTCATCTTATTGTGTGTGTGTGTGTGTGTGTGTGTGTGTGTGTGTGCGCGCACTTCTGAGAAAAAGCTTTCTGAACAGCACAAGGCAAATAGCTTGTAATGCATTAGCATGCACACATATTCTCCTGCACTATACACGCACACACACACACACACACACACACCTTGCAGGCTACCCAGAGGTGAACCTTTAAGGGAAGATGGGAACTGCCCAGTCATCAGTAATTGTTATAGCTCAACAAGCGGTGGGTCATGCCCTGCTTCTGTAAGCATTATTGTGCACCAGAGAGAGAAAAGCCCATGCATACTGCTGCTGCAACCCCTGCCTGCACCCTGATGTACACATCATGTCCGTGCTAATAAAGAAATGGTTATAATCATTTCATAAAAGGTTATTGATTACTCAATTTCAACTTCATTCATTTTCTTTACAAGTATTTGGTGGTTCCAGTTTCCTCAATGTTGGGGTTTGCTGCTTTTATCTGTTTAATATCACTGTTAATTGTTCCATTTGAATACCTTTTTCATCTGTTGGTCAGACAGAGAAACATTATTTGGGGCTCTGGCATTCACGCACTCTTTCAGATGTGCAATTGTCTTTAAATTGTTTGACATTTAACCGTCTAAACTATAAGTGATGCATGGCGAAGATAATCCATAAATTGACTGATAATTGCATCACTCCTTTGCTGCCGTTTGGCTCTCAAATCGCTAAAGATCTGCAGCCTAAGTCTTTCAGTGATCGCTAATGTCTGATTACTGTGTCAGTCACGAAGACGAATCAACCCTGATCCAAGTTTTCCAATCATTAGCCTATCCCAAGAGATACTGATTTGTAACAAAGAGCACATCTGTATCGGTGTTTAAGCACGAATGAGTTTATAGTGTCTAATATTTTTACTAAATACTATTTCTTACCTATTTAAATCTCTTTGGATCCATTTTTAGGCTATTTATAATTCCAATCATATAATAATTTACATTTCTGCTGTGGTATCTGTTAGTGCCTCTCTAATATAGTCTATATCACAGGGTAATTGCAGGTCGCCCTCTCAGTATGTAGCCTAATTATATTTGGGTGTGATGGCAGATAGTGAGGCAGCCATCAGATCGTGCAATCAGCCGGACAGCGCCTCTCTCCTCTGGGTGTCACATGCAGGTTTTACCTTGGTGAGCTGAGCGATCTTCTTGCACATCTTGCTGTGCATCTGGTAATCGTACAGCTCCTGTTCGATGTTCGGGAACTCTGCCGCAGTCCCGTTAACGTTGGAGCCCGGCCCGAGGGGCTGTGCAGCCTTACCGGCGCCTGAAGCCATAATAAACCCCCCAGGGAACTTCCCGGACCGGTGGATAGTCACAAATGATCCTGCCGCCTCTCAGTTGAAAAATCCCACCTAAATCGTGTCAACTTTTCACTCGTGCCTCTCCTTCCTCTGTCGGTAGACCACCTCCCGTAAACAACAGCTCGAGCGATTCGCTGGAAAACATTTGGTTCTAGATCGGCGGGGCTCTCCTCGTGCGTTCCGGTAGTTGCCCCCCCTCTCCCGCTGTCCGCCCGGTGATCGCGGAGGTCACACGCTGGAAGTCCATCGGGGACGCGCTCGCGCCAACCGACCCTTTCCTGCTGTCAACAGATAGGCTATTTTTTTTATTCTAAGTAGGAGCGCTCGAGGATGAAGGCATATCGTCCAACCACCTGTCTCGCGGCAGGGGCGGAGAGGGGCGCGTGTATCAGATGGAACATACCGGAGACAGCTCGAGAGGCGCACTGCTGCAGTGCTGCCCCGCCCCTCCCGGCGCTGCTGTATCAATCACCGTGGGGAGGGCAGGAGGGGGTCTCTCTTTTACTACTAATCAGATAAAAAAAAAGGCTATACCTGCTATTTCTTTTATTTAAAGAATGGTCGTTTTTATAGCTGAGGCTAGGCCTACTATTGTATTATTTGCCGACTACGCTACTAGGCTATTGGCTGAACGGCAAAAAAAAAGGTTTCAAAGCGATATCTCTCGCAAATGAACACATTTGTGAAAATGTAGCCTATTCTTTATGCATGTTGACTATCAATTATTGCCCCCCTTGTCTAACACCCCTAACTCTAAAGGGCTCCAGCTATTTAGTTTTGTAGTTCCATAAAACTGAGGGACTTGCAAGACATTAAAGAACGAACAAAAGCGATAAAGATTTTAAAAAAAAACACTTCCCATAATGCAACTCACGTAGAATATTTTCATTAGACCCTCATTGCCTGGTACATTTTCAAAGTCCAAGCCGTCTTTCTGCTGAAGACAAATAGGTTGTCTTTCAAAATCAAGATGAGATAATAAAAATATATATATTATATATATATATATATATATATATA
>NC_048408.1:15635609-15686199 GCF_013103735.1 Etheostoma cragini
TATATACATGACTTATTTTCTTGAACTTGATCAAGATCATTCAGAGCCATAAAAGACTTCCCCAGCTGAGTAACTCTCATAATGAGTAATCTGTCAAATCGGTGTAGTGCCTTCACAGCCACATGGTTGTATTAACCTGTCACAAGGCCTCTAGGGAAGAAATAGCTACCATAGACTGTAGGTTACTGTAAAACCAACCCCATTCACCCACCACCCTGTGTTGTGTTCCATCCCACTTCCAAGTCCTCATCCGGTACAGTGTACACAGCGGACGACACTAGAGAACCTTCTATGCTGCAATAATATCTGGGCACACATTTTCTGTGTCAGTTAGGGTAATTTCAATAAACACAACTTTAATCAGAATTATGCCTTGTGAGGCACAACAGTTTGTTGGATACAACAGCTTGTATCCAACAAACATTTAAAAACCAACAATCTGACAATCATACCCACTCAGCAATTGTCTCTCGAGCTCTCTTTTTTTGATTGTTCATAGAGACAGTACGTTCATAGAGAAAGTACGTGTTATTATCACGATTTATTGCATTTGAGTGAAGAAAAAATGCAGAAGACACACAGTTCTTGAAAAGAGATCGGGGAGGCTGATGGCAGGAGTTTCACCCCGTCTTTGAGTGGGGCCATTTGAAGCAGCTACAAACACTTCTATCCTGATAAGTGGTCTGATGGCACATCTTACGACAACCTTGCTTACGACCTGGTTTGTTTGAAACATACTGAGGCCTTGAGACATGCCACAAAATTAGATGATAACACAGCACACACTAATTTGCAATTAATCTAATTATTACGAACCATTTGGCACATATGGTGAACCTGGAGCTGCAGGAGACATAGCGGTGGGCCCCCTTGGCATTTTGTCTGCTTCGGCCAGTTTGTGATCCAGCCTTGGACACTAGTATTGTCCTATATAAGTTAGAGCTGTGTATAATCGAGCCATTTCGACTAGAAATATCGCAAGGGAATGATAAATGGTAGTTTGATGATTGAATGTGTGAGCAGTTTTACACAGGGGTTGTAAATCTCTGGAAAGCATTTGGATGTCTTAAGTTCAAGTGCCCAGAGAGAAGCGCTTGTCAAGTCATTTTGATCTATGGATTTGTCAACAACAAAAGAGAAATTAACAAACACCACACACCGGCAACAACCACAGGATGGACCCCCTCACGTGGCACACGCTGCAACGTCGTTACGGTTGTGGTTAGGAAAGGAAAGGAACCGTCACACGTAGGAGACAGCGACAACCATGGGACGCTTGTGGTTAGGAGAAGAAGAAAGGAAAGGAAGAAAGGAAAGGAACTGCAACAGGGGGGACGCAATCCCCGGTCTCCGGGACCTGTGTTGTCCTGTCCTCTGTTGTTTGACTCATCCACCACCCCAACCAACCTCATGACGCAGATTTTCGCCTTTTCAATAGGCATACTGCTCGCTACCGTAATCATCCTGTTATTATGAAAGATGCTTCCCATTGAAATGCATTAGTTTAAAAAATCTTGTCCGCCACCACGAAAAAGATGAAAAAATCGTGTCCTTGTACACGAATCGGTAGATTGAATAACATCACCATTTCACAAACTGCCATTTTCAAGTCTTTTTGGCACATGACACAACATGTGTATGGACTGATGGAGAGACGTCTGGCCCCTGCATCCACCAGCATAAATATTTAATATAATAATACACCTCTCAGATAATCCCATGCCCACATGCACGCAGGTCTTAAGCAGAAGCCTGACAGAGTACCATCTATATTAAATTGATTTCCAGAGTCTGTTACAAGGCCATCCGAGGCACCCTATCTGCCTGTGGAGATGCCCTTCCCCCGGGTGATCTGTTGCTGTGCCCCTACCACAGCTGCCGGGCAGCTGCAGCCTTGGACATCATAACACTAACAGAGGGGTTGCAGACTAATATGGCTCAAATGTGGAATGTGAGATAGCCTACTATCAGATTAGTGATTGTTGATTTCTTTCATCCAACAAAAATTAAGCCACAGGATTATTTGGTCCGTGTTTTTAAATGATAAATTACAACAATTCAACAAAACACAGTACATCTAATGTTAGTGTGTACACTAATTGTTTTCACACAATTCTGTGTCCCTTCTGTTGGAGTACACAGCTGGGTGTTTTATTGGCTACAAACGTTTGTACAGCAATATTGTCCAAAACCCTAAAATGTCCAGTTTACAAGAAAACAGAAAAGGCAGCAAATATTCACATAGTTGCTGTTGCTTTAAAAAAATAATAAAACGATTCATCAGTTATCAAAAAAGTTGCCCATTAATTTTCGACTAATTGAATGATCAGTTAATTGATGTGTTTTACCTCTCCTACATTTTTAGTTTATTATCGAACCTGAACACGGAGTAGAATATAACCGCCTGGCAGGCGTATTTCAGGGCAAATGAATCAAGGCTTTTAACGTCATTACATACGTGCCTACGTGATTTGCAATCTCCGTTCTCGCGAGAGCACACGACTGTTTGAAAACAGGCGGCAGTGTTGTGAGAAGAAGAAGAGAAGGTACATTTCTAAAAGTCGCTATGTTTTTTTTAATTATAATTAAGATTATTCAGTAACTTAAAATGTCTGCTTTGATACGCTAAAAAATGGTGATGTAACATGTCTCTAGGGAATTTTAGCCCGCACTACGTAGCTATGGTATGTTGTTTTTCTGCTGTTGTTTCAGTGGGAGTTGGATCGAGGAGGGGCCTTTAGCTAATGAGAAACCACAGGCTGCTTCCGTTAGCATTCAGTTAAAACGTTACGGGAGGTGTTCGTTACGGTGAGGAAAGTTCATACTGCTGAATGACTGATTCTGTCTTTTAATTTGGTTTTCTGCGAAGGAAAGATGAGTGCAGACAGTGAAATAGACATTAAAGAGGCGTTTCAGCGCGCTCAGAAGGGCCACAATAACAAGGCAAAGCTGGTGGCAAGCCTGAACAGCCGCTACAACAAGGTAAGTGCTGTGTGTTGATATGTAAAGCTATTATATGTACTTTTATATGTGCTACATAATGTACTTTTTAACACCGGTTCTCGTGCGCTCGCGCGTGGTTGGTTATGGTAAAGACTGTATTATTATGATTAAAATCACTGAATCTACACATAAAAAGGAAACGCAATTTTAGTTTTAGACCATCTTTCAAAAACAGTGCTATTCCCAACATGATATATAAGAAACACAAGGCAAGAAAGACATAAGTAGGATAAAAATAATCTAAATGGAATAACACAGAAAAATGAAATAAAATAGAAAAGTTTAAATCCACTAGTTAGAAGTATGTAAAGTTAAGTTTTCTAAAGGTTTGTTCTAAATATGTAGTGCAAATAAACTGAAAGCTGCTTCTCTGTGTTTTGTTCTGACCCTTGGGTCAGTAAGCTAGCCTGTTGACTAGGGCTGCACGAATCGGGGAAAAACACGAATCACAATTTTTTAGCTTAGAATTGATATCACGATTCTCTGCCACGATTTTTTTCTCACTAAGCGTAATGTTTATTGCAGCAATAAACCATGACAAAACAAAACAAATTGGCAGTACCAAACATAGATTTCTTTTGCAGCTATAGCACATTGCGCATCACCACAAACCTGTAAACAGAGGTTTTAATGAAGAGAAGGGAGAGCATTTCAACTCTTTAAAACTAATAATACAGTTGATTGTACAATTAAACGATAATTGAAGTCATTAAAAAACTTAAAAATCAAGTTGAATTGAGATCACGATTTTATAACGATTAATCGTGCAGGCCTCCTGTTGACCTGAGAGGTCCACAATATGTGTATTCTGTTGTAAATGAATATTTCAAAACTCATAACTTGGTTTCACATATTGCCCATTTCCACCGTATTCTTTTGACTGTTGTTTCTCCTGGTTTGCATCCTCTCTGTCACCTGGGTTTGATGACATCCTCCCATGTCCTCAACCAGCTGGAGGACAAGACGCTGTTCCATGAGGAGTTTGTCCACTACCTGAAGTACGCCATGATTGTCTACAAGCGTGAACCTGCAGTTGAAAATGTAATAGAGTTTGTCGTGAGGTTTGCAACAAGTTTCCAGTCTCCACCTAAAACGGAGGAGGAGGAGGAGGAAAAAGAAGAAGAAGAAGAAGAAGATGATGCTGAGGATGATCATCCATTTTTGAGTTTCATCTTCAATTTCCTGTTGGAGGTATACACATTTATTACATGACTGTATGTTTGTTCTATGTATACTAAATAATTACTAGAGATCAACTTTGTGATAGCTACATGTTTATCATTTGCAGCAAACTTTAAAAATGACAAAACCTCTCTGACTTTGTTGTGAGAATTAGCTGTACAGTGAAACCCTGGAGTGATTGATGTCTGCTGCCTCTTAATCAGATTTTTGTCCTGTCCCATCTGTCTCCTTTCTCTCCTCCTGTTGGACGCCCATCTGTTTCTCCATCCTACACTTTCCTTTGGCATGCAACCCTTTTTTCTCTGTCCCGCTTGTCCTTTTTCCTTTGATCCATGTCCACTCTTGTCGGCCTGTTTCTCCCCAATCCCGTTTCGCTCCTCTTTTTTTTTTCCACTTCTTCTCCCAAACTGTTTGGACTGCCTTCCTTTCTTCTCAGTCTCATAAAGCCAATAGCCATGCGGTGCGTTTTCGTGTGTGCCAGCTGATCAACAAGTTGCTTGGCAGCATGGCGGAAAATGCCCAGATAGACGATGACCTCTTTGATCGCATCCACCAAGCCATGCTGGTCCGAGTCACTGACAAGTTCCCCAATGTAAGGATTCAGGCTGCTTTGGCCATGACGCGTTTACAGCAGCCAAAGGAGCCGGACTGCCCAACCATCAACGGTTTGTTTTTCTATCCCTGCCTACACTGTTTTTCATTTGACAGAACACACTCGAGCAAATGCAGAACATTTTAATGCTTTTGTGTTTTTAGAATATGTTTATCATTGTTGAACTTTAAAATATTGTGCATTTCTTTGATGACTGAATTTGAGACACCATTGTTTAAACTTATGTGTTTTACTAAGATTACAAGACCATGAAGAAAGTGGAAAGGCCCATTCCCATTGGTCAAGTGTCACTTTTAATCTTAGTATAGTCTTTAATCACCACTCTTTGGAGTAGCCTTTTCGTGTGTGATTTTTTAAATATTTACAGTGTTTTTATATCTTTTTTTTTTGTCATTGGCCCTCTGATTGTCTAATGCTCTTTTTCTTTCCACTATTCAGCGTACATGTTGATTCTGGATAACGATACTAACGCTGAGGTGCGACGTGCCGTCCTTTCCTGCATTGCGATGTCCCCTCGGACCCTCCCTAAAGTACTCAAACGCACCCGGGACATCAAAGAGAATGTCCGCAAGCTAGCCTACCAGGTAGCTACAAATGCAGTCAAACGTTCATCAACAATTAACAACATGATGAAGTTGTTGTCTTGATCTGACTGAACACTCGTTCTTGTTAAAAGTTGTGTGTAAACTTTCATCTTCTGTTATCTGTTTTAAGGTTCTGGCTGACAAAGTTCACATTAAAGCGTTGACCATCGCACAGAGAGTTGGTCTACTGCAGCAGGGTCTCCATGACACCTCGGGTAATAAAGATTGTGTGTGTGTGTCTGTCTGTCTGTCTGTCTGTCTGAATGACTGATTACATTTGCACAAAACCTTTTTCATTAGAAGTTAATCTGTTCACCTATTGTGTAGTTTACAATAAAAAAAAAAAAGTCCACTATTTATTACTGCCTAAGGAGTGGTCTTTAAATGTTTTGACCAGCAGGAAAAAGTGCACGTTTTCACATTGGAGTTGGTGCAACCAGCGATTTATAAAAAAAGAAGAAAAGAAAAAGTTATGGCTCTTTGTATTTTCATTTCTAATACATACTGTGTATATAGTCTATTGTGTGTGTGTGTGTGTACATGTTTATATTTTATTACGTTTAAATTAATACTATTTTCTTAACCTTATTATATTAAGAGAATGTGTGACATGCTCCTACAACACCAAAACAAATTCATTGTATGTGGGGGGGGGGGGGGAAACACACATACTTGGCAATAATGCTTTTCCTATTAATTTTTGAGTAATTTTCTGTTGATCATGAAATGATTGATGATTGTTTCAGCTCTAAATTCCATTGTGGCTATTTAATATGTCAGATTGTCTGTGTGTGTTGTAGAAGCGGTGAGGGAGGTGGTTTGTTCTCGCATGCTGCCGTCCTGGATGCTTCGGCTGGATGGTAACGTCATTGAGCTGCTCCACAGGCTGGATGTAGAGAACTGTGCCCAAACAGCTCTGGACACACTGAAAGCCATCTTCAAAGGCACACCTACTGAAGAACTGCTGCAGAACAGAGTGCAGCTCGACAACAGGTACACTTCAAACTCTGGCTCTCGCATGTTGTCACATAATTAATAAATCGTCTGAAGTTAAAGATTATGTGTGTTTACAACAGGAAGCTGATCCCTGTGGACTCTCTGTCCTGTGAGAATGTGCTCTACTGGAGAGCTCTGTATGAGTTCATCAAGGCTAAAGGAGAAGATGGTGATGAAATACTGGAGCAAGTGTTACCAGACGCTGCCATTTATGCAGACTACCTCTACGGGTAAGAGAAGAGACAGTTCACTGGATTACACTGATAGTTTTCTTGTTGCCTGCTGTATGTCTTAGCCCTACTGCAGAGAATATTCTGGACCAGAGAATTGATTAGTAGTAACAGGCTTTACAGTGATTCATTCTTGTAGTTAAAGGATGGTTTCACAATTTTCAAGTGTCTTAAAGCAATAGTAAGGTTCCCAAATGAACACTGAAATAGTTTGGTCTTGCTGTAAACATTCCTCCTGTTTTGTAGCTGGGACAAACATCCAGTTCTTCCATGCAAAAACACATGCAAAACTTTATCCAAAGTTAATGTTTCTTAGACTGAGTTACACAAATCAAGTAGGCTTAAACTTTTTTGTTCCTTCACTGCAACTCAGCCCATAGACATAAATGTGAAGAATGAACATGACACGGACAATGGACACACACCATAACTCAGTCTGCCAAAGGCTCATATTTACGTCAGATAAAGTTTTTAATATATTTTTGCAAAGAATGAGGACTTCGAATTTTGACCCCCATCACTTATATTGAAAGAACATTAGAAAGGGATGTTTTAATGTCCCACATGAACAAGAGGAAAGACGAGCAAAACATTTTCATGATGTTCGTATGGGGCCAACTACTGTTTTTGGGAGAATTGGATATTGAGCTGATACTGACTCATTAAGCTGGATCAGGTATTGCTGACAATGGGTCCGATATCTTCATTATTGTTATTTCTTATTTTAATAATAAATAACAGTCAATTAGATTGATAACAAGGTATTCATTTGTTACATTTCATTTTACAAAGTTAGAAAAACAGTGTTTAAGTCAAGCCTGATGTTGTGTTAAACATAAATACATGATCCCAGTCATTTCCACACAGTGAGACATAGAGCTTATGATCTAAACACTGGTATGAGATTGGAACTCATTATCGGACAGTGCCCAAATCCCAGGTATGATATTGGGGCCATAAAAGTATGATCAGTGTATCCCTAATTTTAACAAAGCCTTCAAAACATTGTAAACCTAACCTTTAAAATATGATCATGTGGTTAATGTAGTTAACTTTGTAATGCTCAGAACAGAACACCTAACCCAGTAGCCATAATGCTCGTGTTGTTACTCAGGTATCTGAATGCAGCTCTGGTGTTCTCAGAGGAGCTCTTTCTGTAGTAACGCTGTGTCTAACTCATTGCTTATGTTCCATTTAACCTGGATAGTTACCTTAAAGTGTAGCATTCATATGAACATTTCTTCTTCTCTTTTTTTAATTGACATGCCCAAAGCCAGACACTTAAAATAAACAAACAGCTGTGATCATGTTAACATGCCTCAGGTACCCAACAGATAATTTTCTATCACTACTTTGATATATAGCTGCAGACTGGCACTTAGTATACTAGACTGCTCCTAGAACACAGTAACGGAACAGTTTATTTGTCCCAATAATGTTGTATTGTTATAGATCTAGTTATGCTTTCAATGGCTAGACCACAACCTTTATCTGGAGACATTGTAATTGAGGTTAAGTTCTACAAAGCCTTCTTTCATCTTCAAATTAGCTTCAACCAAACTGCATACTACACACTGAATATTCTCTAAATTGGTTGCTTATAATCTTAAATTGACAGAAATTACAGCATACCTTCTTCCGCGCTCATTTCTACTTTTTAGGACCCGAGTTTCATCCTTTCTATGCATCAATGTAGGAGCATTTAGCTGTTTTACTTCCTGCCTAATACATGTGATGTTGTAGTGTGAAATGCTCCTTAGTGGCCGTGTTAACAGTTACCTAATCTGAGCGTGCTCTGAGAGCTGTTGTAATCCCTAGAGTTGAATAACTCTTGACGCTTGCAGGTATCTGAAGACAGTGCCTTTGCTGTCAGAGGAACAGAGAGCTGACTTTAACCAGCTGGAGCTTGTCATGACCAAGGAGTTCATCTCGCAACAGCTCATCCATCTCATTGGATGTCTGGACACTAATGAGGAGGGCGGCAGGTAAAACGTTGTTTTGTTAAGATAAGGAACTGATGTTGCGTGAGGTAACAAACATGTGGAATGGACAAGGAGTGGGACAGTACTGAGAGAGAGAGAGTTGGAGAGAGAGAGAGAGAGATACAACAGCTTTAAAGGTCCCATGTCATGAAATTTCACTTTATGAGGTTTGTTTAACATTAACATGCGTTAACCCCCTTCTTGCCTATGGGCCCCCAGTGGCTAGAAATGGCAATAGGTGTAAACCAAGCCCTGGGTATCCTGCTCTGCCTTTGAGAAAATGAAAGCACAGATGGGCCGATCTGGAATCTTGCCCCTTGTGACCTCATTAGGTCACCTCCCTTTTCTCTGCTTTGCCCGCCCCGAGAATTTGGCCCACCTGTGAGAGAGAGGCATGGCTTTCAAATGAGCAAAGTGGCAGTTGCTACAGACTCAGAAATGGCACATACTAAGGAAAGTTCATTGTGCGACTGGCTCTAGCGGCTGTAATTCTACACCAAGGCTTCATTTTGGTAAAGAGACTTCAGATATGGCCTTAGGGGACCACTAAGGCCTATATAAAAGCATCCAAAAAGCACCATGTCATGGGACCTTTAAATGAGGAAAGGAGTGATATTTTAATAGTATCGGTTTATTCGGCTACTGGATGAGACGGAAAGAGTTTTTTTCAGGAAAGGACTGATATGAAGGCAAGCGGGGAGAACAAGTGCTTCTTTTTTTGGACACCATTTTATGAGGCTGAAAGTTGGGAGTGAAGGAAGGGGGTTTCAACAAAAAAAAAAAAGACTAGATACTAAGTTTTAGTTTTCCGTTTTAGGTAATGTAATGCTACACTGTTTCTTAGATATGTCAATGCTATTTGTTTCCTTCATTGTTTTAAATCACTTCTGGCCTCATTTTTAGCCTGATGAGTTACAGTAGGAACAAAGAGTTAGACCAGTCTAGTTAAAGGTTTGGACTGGATTATTTTTGGGGCTTTTTCGCCTTTTATTGGACAGCTGAAGACAGGAACGTGCCAAGGGCTGAGCCTTGGTATAAGGGACGCAGCAGTTAAATTCTGACAATATAATGAAATCTTCAATTTGTGTACATTTAGTTGGGTAAGAAATCTATAGTGTCAGTAATGCGTGTCCAACCCTATATTGTTTTTACCTGGCAAAATCCTTTATTTTGCCCAGTTTGCCACATATTACCATCAGCTTGTTTATAGTCCGACTTTTAATGCTTTTGTAGGAAGCGTGTGTTTGCTGTCCTGCAGGAGATGTTGGCTCTTCCACAGACTCCATCCTCCCTTGTCTCCCTTCTCACGGAAAAACTCCTCACCCTCGTTCCTGATGACCACAGACGCATACAGACTGTAAGTTACATTTTACACTTAAATGTGCCATTTGTAGATTTAGTTCACAGACCAATTAGGCAAAAATGAATGTGAATGTTTCCAGATGTTGAATGCGTGAATTAAAGCGTCCTATGCCACTTAAGGTCTTTTGTTTGAGAATGTCACATAATTAAACAGATTTTCTATTCAGTGGAGTTTGTCGTTACAACAGAGATTGATGTCTAAATGAGCTGGTTTTGTTTTGCACAGGTGGCAGAACTCATCTCAGATCTGAGGGAGCCCATCAATGAGGCCAGTCAGCCAGTGGATGAGAACATGAGTCGCCGGCAGCAGGTCCAGGTGGGCAACACCCGGCAGCATTTAGGTTCAGTAGTCCCATCCAAATACCCGCTACAGAAAGATTGAATCTTACAAATGGATGTTCAGGTTTCCTTTATTATGAATGAAACGAATAACTAAATATATGAAAGCTTTACGCATTTTATAATTGAGATAACAAACTTATCTTTCCTAAGTCTTCTCTGTTCTGTGCTCTATTTACATGCCGTCCCTCTGTACCTCCAGCTAGCAGATGGTGGTTTTCCCTTTTTTTTAAAATATTGAAACATGTTTGCCCTTCTTTAACCTCAGTGGTTACAAAGTAGGAGCACAGTAAGGCAAAGAGGGACTGCTCACAACTTTGTCAATACTCACTTCCCCATCTTTCAACACTGACACTAAAGTATTTAATATCGTGGAGGCCAAACAGCTGTTGAGGAAGATAATCCTTGCCCAGGTGTATGACTTCCATCTCTTCTGTTAACCTGCTCGCTTGCCATCTCCACCTTTTTCAGTCAGTAAAGGCAAAGTAGGCCGTGGAGGTTTGTCCCCTGGCTCAGAGCCTGGTTGGGGGTTTTGTTTTTCCGTTAATTAGAGGTGTAGTTGCCCATCTCAACAGTCAAGAATCCTCTAGAGTTTATTTCAGCTGTTTGTTTCCCCTCCAGCTAGCAGAGGTGAAAGTGAGTATCTTGGAGGCTAAACAAACCCTGGAGGACTGTATCACTACCCAGGACTTCAGCCGTGCTGCAGAACTGAAGGATGCCATCACCGAGCTGGAGAACCGCAGGAACCAGATCATCCAGGAAATCGCCGAGAGCAACCAGCCGGCGGACAAGGAGCCCCGCACAGAGAAGGTACGTAGCCACACAGGAAGCACCGCCTCATTTAATCATTTACCCTATACAGTTTAAGAGATTTTCCTCCTAGTATAAAAATGAAGAAAGCTCTTAACACCTTTTTGGTATGCTTTCACGTTGTTGTTTTTTCTCCAGAATGACCCGGAGACTCTTCTAAGGTGTCTAACAATGTTTGCAGAACTGCTGAAGCAAATGAGCCTCAAGACACGAATTGGTCCAACTATAAGTGCCTTAATGTCCTCACTGGTAAATCCACACTGCACACATGATCATATTTTTCATTTCAATCTTCCTGTATATGTACAGACAACAAGCTCCAACTGGATCTAGAAAGTTGCAGTATTAGAAAAAACAAGACATTTGAGGATGTCTTTTTGGGTTATTTGGAAACACTGATTAACATTTATCACCATTTTCTGACATTTAGACATATAGACCAAACAACCAACCAAATGATCAAGAAAATGAAAAGTTAGTAGCGGCCCTATATTAAGACATAGTGATTAATACAGATCATAACAAAGTCACTTGCATATTTTTTCGTATGTATATGGATCCAATGTTGTTTCACTTGCATTTCTAACTTTGTACCACCTTGTCTCTCAGGCTTTACTGGTTTAAGTGGCCAGGTTGGCTCAGTGGTAGAGCAGGCGCATATTTATTTTACATGTTTATGCTTCAACGCAGAGGTTCAGGGTTTAAATCTGACTTGTGCCAATTTCCTGCGTGTCTTCCCCCTTTCTCGCCTAACTGTCTTGTCCAAAAAAAAATCTTAAACATTGGTGGTTCGAAAAAAGAAAAACATCTACAGCTAATGTCACTGATGGCTCTTAGCTTTTGAACTCGTAACAATTATAGTCATTTCTTTCAATGACATCCAAAGTCTTACCATTTGATGAAACCTTTGAATCATCTGTGATTATTTGCTCTTTGTTTTTATCATCTTATGTCGGGAAACATGTGGAAGTATGGAGTGAAGTAAAGTCAGTAAAAGTTGGTGGATGTCACTATTTTCTCCATCTCTGTCAGGTCCTGCCCAGTATAGCAAATGCTCACCCTGCCGTCCGTAACATGGCCGTTCAATGTCTGGGGACATGCACCCTGCACAGCAAGGAGCTGGCCAAAACCCACATGGTCTTGCTGCTGCAGGTAATGTCATACACGTGTGTTTTATCCACCAAACATTCAAATGCATTTATACCGATCTTACATGTTAACAAAAGTGTGTGTGTGTGTGTGTGTGTGTGTGTGTGTGTGTGTGTGTGTGTGTGTGTTTGTCTGTGTTTGTGTTCTCAGATTGCCCAGCTGGATGAGGTAAAGATCCGTATCTGTGCTCTGCGGGCCATCATCGACCAGCTGCTGCTGTTTGGCTTCCAGCTGCTCTCTGATCCAGCTGCTACTCAGACAGTCCTGCCCTCCCAGTCACCAGACAGACAGGGGGACGGACCAGTGGCCGAGAAGAAGGGAGATGTAGCAGAGGACACCGCACAGAGCATACTTGTGATGCTTTCAGAGTTCCTGGACAGTGAGGTGAGGTTGAGGGTAAACTATTTACTCAACAAACTGTATGTACGTATCACGTTCTCCTGGGTGTAAAGTAGCCAGAGACAGTTTTATTGTATTAATCTGTGTTCAACATTTCCAGGTGTCTGACCTGCGTACAGAGACAGCGGAGGGCCTGGCCAAATTAATGTACAACGGGCGTATCTCCAGCGCCAAGATGTTCTCCCGTCTGGTGCTGCTGTGGTACAATCCTGTCACCGAGGACGACATCCGACTACGCCACTGCCTCGGCGTCTTTTTCCAGCTCTACGCCCGCGAGAGCAGGTCACACATGCACACATATGCTGGCAAACCATGAGCTATGTTGTTATTTAAATGATTACACCTGTACCTTTCCTGTCCTCTTGTTATTAGTGTGATTACTGGCCTGGGTGGAGTTATGTAATATACTAATACGGAGTGTCTCTGTATTCATTAGGGTCCACCAGGAGGTGGTGGAGGAGGGCTTCCTGCCGACTGTTCGAACTCTGATGAATGCTCCAGCCACCTCTCCGCTAGCTGAGGTGGATATTAACAATGTGGTCGAGCTACTTGTCGAGCTGACTCGTCCGAGTGCCCTTATTAAGGCCTCCGCTAACACAGAGGTAAGAGAAATGCCCCCTACTACCAGGAACTCCCAGAACCCTCACCGATCAATCTGGGTTGTTCCTCATTAGCGTTCGTTTTTACTGGTGCTCTGTGGGTAGAAAACAATAAAATGAAAAGCATTGCCAAAAGCAAAAACAATTTTTACAATTGTTTAAGTACACTTTTTTTTTGTTTTAAGACAGGCTCACTATGACATTGCAATGAGGCAAAAACAATTTATTGAGTTAATATGTCTTAAGGAGGTGTGTGTCCATGACTACTTGGCGGTGCGTATGTGTGGAGAGATGTTGAAGGACCCCACAGCCCCTGAGGTGCGTCTCTATGCCAAGACTCTGAGCAACCTGGAGCTCAGCAGAGATGAGACCGTCAGGAAAGACCTGCAGGTTCTGCTGCAGCAGCTTGTACAGGTACAGACACCACAACACTAGAGAGTCCAGTCTCTGTGAGGCAGTACTTGGGCACAGTGTTGCCCTAAGCTAAACGCTTACAAACACAATAACAATGCTAACATGCTGTTGTTAAGTAGGTTTAACGTTTACAATGTTAACCATCAATTCCATCTGTTAGCATGTTAATTAGCACCAAACATAAAGAACAGCTGAGGATAGTGGGACTATAACTAATTTAATATATTGTATTAATGTAACAAAGCATTGCACACATCTGATGATCTGATGTTGGTGCTAGATGAAAAGGTATGGGATTGCCAAATTTACTATATTTCTGCCTGGGGGGGGGGGGGACAACATGAATGCGCGACATGATCTCATGGCATTCTATCCAATAGATGCTGAGATATTTCACTCAGAACCACAAATGTGAACGTCATGGTGGTGCTAAAGGAAAGGTCAGGGGACTACCAGTCAGTGGGATTCATGAATGTCTTTACGAAATGTCGTGGCAATCCATTGAACCAATGTTGAGATATTTTAGTCTGGACCAAAAAAGCGACATACATTGCTGTCCCTAGTACCACATCCGTCCCAAGAACACACAGCTTCTCATGCTGTTGGATGTATTTATATATCTGCCTCTTGAAAGGCCTGATGTTTAACTTCTCTTCTTCCCGTCCTTTTCTTTAGGTGGTGAAGGATCGTGTCTGTCTTTGTGCTCTGGAGAAAATGATTTATCAGCTAGTCAACTCCAGAGAACAGGCCGAGCTCCTCAGTGCCAGCGCACTACAACCATTGGATGTCAATGCAGACGGTACACATGCAAACACTGCCAGTCTGAATAAGACAACCTGACATCTCACCGAGCATCTGTTACAAATGTTGCTTTTGTCTGTGAACTAGATTTACACCCCACACGTTTGTATCAACGTTTCCTTTAAAAGGATTAGGTCTTATTATGACAATTTTGCTAAGTTAATTGAAATGCCTCTACATCCCATTCAGTGCCTGTCAAGACATACAGCTAGCACAGAAGGGAACGGCAAACATTAGAATTTTGTCTTTATCTTTTCACAGAGCTGGCAGCAGACGATCCATCTAAATCTGCCAAGAAAGCCAAAAAAGGTAATCCAAGTTCTGTATACTCATCTAAAGACACATTTGGTCTTGGGTCCACTATATTTTTAGTGGTTGACTCAGCACAGAAAGGTAACCTGAGTTTTTGTGTGCACAGGTCAGAGAAAAGTCTGCACAGCTAAAGGAGGCAGAAAGTCGAGCAGGAGGGCAGAGTCATCAGAGGAGAGGTGAGTGGTTTCAGTTAACTCTTGATAGCACATAAGGAACGTTATCCTTCCCATCCAGATCCAATGCTACCACATCTTTAAATTTCTATTATTCCTTTTGGTGCTTTATCCCTCTTTTTGCACCTTCAAGGTTGAAAGCACTTACCGTAATTAGAAATTGCTTTGGATATAAGCGTCAGCTAAGTGAACTGTTATGTAAAAACTAATGTCCTCCTTTTAGAAATATGTATACCTATGATTAATTAACAATTGGATACTATCTCTTTTATGTGAGCATCTGCATATTCATCTGCTCCCTTTTTGTTTTGGCCAGTGATGGAGAAAATGTTCCAGAGTCAGTTCCTGTGGTGCGTCCCTCACGGAGGGCCAAGACTGCCGCTCTAGAGAAGACAAAGCTGGACCTCAACCCTCTCATCAACCAGGAGGCCAATTTGTCATAGGAGTCAGGTTATTAATAGTTCACACAAAAATGGATATTAGTTATTTTTAATTGGTACTTGTCTAATAATTTGAAAATACTTTTGTAATGCGGAGCTATTCACTTACTCTTTTATAGTCAAACTTGACATCAGTAAATGTAACCAAACCTCTGACTGAAAGCCCTTACCATGGGGTCACCTCTTTATAAATTGTCACATTTCCCCTTTTATTTCTGTATGCTTCCCCTTGTAAGATTGTCATTTTAATTATTAAAGTGAAATATGTCAAAGCGTATCCTCTTTTCATTTTCACAAAACCAGATCAGTGGTCCCCAACAGCCAGTATGGACATTAGTTGTGAGCAGTTCTAAAGAAGTGAGTGTTTCTTCTCAGATTTCTTCTTCTGGATTGACAGAGCGGTGAAAATCCAGTATTTCACAAAATAAAATCAAGCCTCAGCTAATAAATTGTTTCTTACCCTGAGATTAATGTTGTCCAACTTGGTAACCTGGCAGTTGTAGCTTTATGCCAAAGAAGAGAGCAAAGTAAAATGCTAAATTATCAGAAAATGAATGTCATCTTTCTCAATACAGCAGGCTCTCACTACACGTTGGAAATCATGGATTTTTATTTTATACTCACCAGTTATTTCAAAAGACTCTTTATTCTGTTAATTACACACACCTCTTTTTGCATCATTTTTTTTACCATCTATAAATCCTGTTGCTCACTGGTTATTTCAAAAGATTCTTTATTGTTTCTATTACAGACACCTCTTCTTGCATCTGTAATGGACAGTATAAAAAAAACATGAAAAAGGAAAAAAAATATATATACAACAGCTTGGTTTAGCACCAGTTTTTTAACAGCATCACAAGACTGGGCCACCCCACAACACTCGTGTTGAAACGGCAACCATAGTGACACACGTACAAGGGTATCAGACACATAATACACACTACAGGTTTAGGTTCTGACCTACAGCCAGACATCTTGGATCTACCTGCCCCTTTTTAACATGATACTGATCCATGGTTAGTGTTAACCGATCATCTCTGTCCTTGTCTATCACACGCCTGATATGCAGCAGGCCTAGCTGAGCCACCGTGGAGGTGGGCGTCTCTTGCTGCAAAAAAACAACAGTACATTTGTGATAAACTATTTAATGCTATTACAACTAGGCTCTTTCTTCTGCTTCATTGAGGAAAACTAAGCGGGGGGGAGGGGAAAGGGAAAGTTTCCTTTAAAATAACTTTACATGGCTATGGAAACCACTTCCCAGGCCATTGGTACTTGTGTACATCCATTTGTCTGTCAGCAATAAAATATTTCCTACATACTGATAAATCATCTGGGTTTGTATTGCACCAAATAGATTCTATAGTTTTACAGTAAGGGTTGGTAGTGGGACACAGAATGTGCAAAATATAGGGGAGGAATCTGTGTAGTGGGAATAATAATCTCAGATGGGATAGTGCAAGAAGTAGATCCAACACCAACAGAGTATCTGCTTTGGGTAGAAAACAAAGTGAATTAAAACAAGACAGCCCACAAACCAAATGAATCAGAATCTACTTTCTATAACTGCATAATGTCAATTCACATATACTCATTTAACACATGTGGGTTGATTGCAGTTTAACGCCAAGACTTGCAGTTACCGTTAATACTTTTAAAGAAATAATCACTAAATATTTAGTTTGAATACAGGCTGATGGCCAATTACTGTAGTTCAATACACAATTTTGTGGGTGGGACCCAAACACAGATAGTGTTTGTGGGTAAAAATGGGGCTTGGTTGGTTATATAAGAGTCCTTCATTCACACCACGTTTTTTGGCTACTGGCTTGCAATACAACAGTGACTAAAGCATCAAAGACAAACATTGCAAACAAGGCTGGGATTGAGAGAATGTCAATAAATTTCAGTATACTTTTGTCAAATCTGAAAAAAAGCAATTTGTAATTTAGAAAGTGCCAAAGTAAGGGTGACTATAAATTTAAATGAATTTGGTTGGGTTTCAGGGCTGTACATTGTTATGGTTTCAGGTTAAGATTCACAATAAAGGTTATTGTCTGAAATAAGTGCTGGCTTTGATAATGAGGTATGTTAAGGGGGAGATGGCACTGTATGCATTCGCACTTTGCCTTTCCTTCCTGACAGGGCTCACTGTATAAGTACTTATCCCAATAAAACTCTGTTTAATGTAATGATTTGATCTACTATATGCGTTCAGAAAGACAAAGGCAATAAAAAAAAAAAAAACATTTCTGTACATACATATCCATGGATAGAAATAGTGCAACATCAAGCTTTTGTTAAGTTAGACTGCTACATAATTGCTGAGTGTAAGACTGAACCATAGTGAGATGGTCCGTCCACGTGGTCAGCTCAAATGTCCGAAGGCACCACGTTAAACCACAGTCCCTTTCCCAGGTAGGAGGAGGCTTCGCGCTTCATTTAGTTTTCTGAAAGAAAAGAACGAGAGCACAAATTCATTTTGTGGGGATTTGAAACTGAAGTTTAATAAAAGTTGATATTTACTAAAAGAGGCAAGGTAGTTACCCAACACAAAGTCGCACCATCTTGGCCCGGTTAGGCCTCTCATTCGCGATTGTCTCAACATCTTTGCTGGTGGTGGCTGTGGCGGTTCAGTAGACACAACCCCAGGACTTTTGTATTTGCCTTTCTGCCTCCCCGCTGACATCTCATCCTGCTCGTGGACGGATTTAGGTGCAGAACCTGTTAGCTCTCTTGAGGTTGTGCTCATTTTTCTTTCAGTTTTCACAGCTTTAACAACTCCTACCAGTTCTCTCTCCCTCCCTGCAAAGAGGTATGCAGAAGGTGACCCATCATCCAGTGTCACAGTACACGAGTCCCACTCTTCCTCGGTTGACTCGTTGTCTGGAGAGTTGATCTTTCTCAGAAACACCCGACATTCCTTCAGTGTCTCAGGACTCCAGGCTTTACAGCAGAGGTTCTGCTCTTTTTGTACATCCACAGGCTCCTGAGTTTGGTCAACAGAACTCGTAGCAGAACAGTCCTCTAAACGATCAGATAACTGATCTTTTGCTGATCTGCGTAATGCTTTACGTTTCGGTTGTAGTCCAGCCAGTACGTGTTCCTTTGAACAACTTGTAGCTACGTTCATGTTTTTCTTATTCCTCTGCCTCTTTTGCAACTTCTCTTTCCGGGTTAGGAACCTTGTCCTTGCCCTAAATAGAGTAGTCCGGTATTTGTCGAATGCTCCGCTTCTCCACCATTTGGCTCCTTGATTGAGTCTGCTTGTTGCAAACCTGGGAGTGGAAAGTTGACGCCTAATCTTATGTAACGATAAAAGTGCCTCATTTCTCTTCCTCAACCTTCTTTGAGCCTGTTGATGTTGCAAAGGACTTTTTGGCACCGTTTTAGCAAATTTCTTGATGTGTTTGCGGAGTCGCTCTGCCTGAGGACTGTGGCAAACAGTTGTTTTAATGGCAGAACGAGGGAAGTGCATAAGTTCGTAAGGATTACGGGAGCTTGCCTTCTTGACAATTGCCAGAGACTGTGTCTCCGTGGTCTGCATGAACCAGGAGCAGAGCTGCGGCATGCTACAGGACCTTGGTTTGTTAAGAGGACAGTCGAACAGCATTCGTACCACAGAGGAATGTTTGGAATTCTTGGTAAAGGAACTATTGCCTTTAGTTTCTATCTTTGAATTGAAAGCAGTTCTTTTTTCTTGGTTCTCCACAGTGTTTGAGACCCAAGTGTCAGAGATAAGTCGTATTCGCCTGGCAAGCTCCTGGTTCATCGTATTTTCCTCAGCTGATGCTGCCCACCACCTTAGCGTCTCTTTTGGGGTAAAGATTGAGTCTATAGACACCTCTGCCACTCTGCTTAGGTCTTGAGAGATGTTCTTACTCTGTTGTCCACAGAGCAGTTTTTTCTCCCTTGAAGTCTCTAAACTACTCTTTTGCTCCCCCTGTCTCCTTTCATTGCTAGCCTTGTTCAGTAGAAGTTGTCTGGAGCGCCGAAGCAGGGCATTACTGTGGCTGTATGATTTGGAGGTAGAGGTGGCAACAGCGTGCAGTAAGTGGATCGATGGCTTTCTCACTCTCATTGAGTGACGCACTGCTACAGGCTGGTTCGACAGTTTGCCTTTACTTTCACCCTCTGTTTCCATGCCTTCTTCCGTTTGACTGCTTTTGCTTGTTGACTGACGACTGATTGTCCAGGGCTCTTTGGCAGATTTGAATTCCGGTAGGACTACCTTCTTATGAATTAGTGTTTCAGGAGACCGTCTACTTTCCTTATTTATCTGAATTTTACGCTGCCTAGGTGACACGGTAGTTACTGTGACTGAAATTCCAGAGATTTTAACTTTTGCAGGTCTACCTGGTTTCCTTGAAGGTGCAGAATCATCCCTCTTCTGACATTTGATGTTACTGCTAGATTGAGGGGCAGACTCTTTTACAGGACTGACAAAATTGAATTCTTCAGACAATTCTGTTGAGGCTGTTTTGATACTACCTGAGCTGGTCTTAGGGCTTTGCATTAAAATGCCCAAGTCACGTTTAAGGCCCACCGCTTGACAAGCATCATGGAACTCTGTTTGCAGCTGGTCAAAGCCCTCAGACACCATTCGTTTATTTCTCCTAGAACGGCCATAAACTACTGTTATTTTAAGGTTCCTGTTTACATTATCCTTAACGTCAGATGCTACCACAGATTTTCCACTTACAGTTTTTGCCCCCATTACTGAATCCAAAGCCCTCTCCTTGCGTGGTCGACCAATTGGCCTCTTTGCCTTTTGTTCAAGCTGTGGTCCCAGCTTCTTTGGCCGGCCCGGACGCCTTTTTGGAGTGGTTTCTTGGAAAGATATTGAGTCCCCTAATGATTTCTGTCTCTCCACTCCAACTCCACGCTTATTTGGAGTACCTTCACCTGATCTTCTTGAACCTATTTTAGGTGGTGATGAAGCTGACTCGGGTGAAAAAGCAGGCTTGGCTGGTGAAGAGTTTGACTTAGGTGATGATGGAGACTTGGCTGGGGAAGAGGCTGACTTGGCTGGGGAAGAGGCTGACTTGGCTGGGGAAGAGGCTGACTTGGCTGGGGAAGAGGCTGACTTGGCTGGGGAAGAGGCTGACTTGGCTGGGGAAGAGGCTGACTTGGCTGGGGAAGAGGCTGACTTGGCTGGGGAAGAGGCTGACTTGGCTGGGGAAGAGGTTGACTTGGGTGATGAAGGGGCTGACTTGACTGGGGAAGAGGCTGACTTGGGTGATGAAGGGGCTGACTTGGCTGGTGAAGAAGCAGATCTTGCTGGTGAGGTAGCCAACTTAGTTCTCTGGCTTTTGGGTTTCTTAAGTGTCCCTGACCATGAAGACTCTACACACGGGTCAAAGGGTTCCTGTGCACTCGAATCCAAAGATGCTGATTTGAGACTATATCTGACCCCTTCCTTATCCTTTACTGGTGATACAAACATGAGCTTTATTGGACTAATGTACTGGACTTGGGAGTTAGGAGAGCTCTCAACACAGCTAGCAGATTTCATGGCAACATCCATATTTGATGGGATTGGGGGATTTCTTGAAGCTGTCTTTGAGTCCAGTAGTCTTTTTGGAGATGGCCGTAGCCTTCCAAAAGGCTTTGCAGCACAATTGCTGACATTTGTCCTATTGTCAGGGCTCTGTTTTGCAGTACTCTTCTCTTTGTCAGCCAAAGTTTGCAGAAAGACCTGGTTTGTAGAAAGACCTTTTGACTCTGTGTAGTATGGTCCATGTTGTTCTTTATGTGTTGATTCAACGGAAAACATCAATGTGTGCTCAGGTGAGGACCTTGATTCAAGCTTGGTGGCCTCAGCATCTGGATCTCTGGATAAGGCATCTAGGGTGCTAGATGTCAAAACCTTGTGCTTTTGTGTTCCCTGGTTAAAGATGCTTTCAGAGAAACATGCAACGTAGAACCTGGGCTCTGTAACATAGGAGGAGAAGCGCTGTGGAGGTACTATATTTCTCCTGGATCTCCTTGCATCCTTAGAATGGTGTGATTGACATTTCTGCCCATCTACAATAGGACTATAGCAATCTTTACATGGTCTATTGTCAGAGCTTTGACCCAATGGGGCTTCTTCCAGGTTCCTATCACTTCCAGCACCACTACCAATGCCATCTTCTTTACTGGGACTGCTACACCGTTTTGCTGAGGTTGCATTCAATGTCAACACCTGTGTTTGTACACTGTTACCCTTTGAGCCTTGTTTTCCATACTTACTCTGCAGCTCAGGGGTCGGTATTGCAAGTGTAAGATCATTTCCCTCGCTGGATATTTCCCTTTCCTTCTCCTCTACTTTAATGATCTGAACTTCTTCTGTTACTATAACGGTCTGTATTTCCTCTTTTACTTCGTACCTGTTACTTTCTGCAGTGAGAATGTTCAGTGGTCCCTCCCTTACTCCCTGATTCTCTACAGGGTCAACACATACCTCCATTTCTCTTTTAGACTCCTCTTCAACTAGGTTTGAATCTGAGGAAGTGGGTGATGTAGAAACAGTAATATTTCTATCTTTCAATCTTGCCCTCTTTGCTAGTGGTCCCTTTTTCCTACTGTAGGACTGGTCAAACATGGCAAGCTCCCGTTTAATTTGTAAGGTTTGCCTTCTGGTTGAAGCATCATCAGCAGGTGTTGCTATAGCAGTAAGGACTTCTTGGCGACGTCGGGCGCGGGTATTAGGTGACTTGGGCTCTTTGCTGTCTTGGCGATTGAACAACTCACTGAGATTGTAGTCACTAGCACTGCCTGTATGAAGCACTGTGGTGATGATTTCAGTCAAATGGGCATCAGCCTGAAAGTGCAGGTTCTGACTGGTTGAGGGACACTGTGGCTGCTCCTTTTCAGAGACATTAACAGCTTTGGCAACCAGAGGTGGGTCCTTCTCTATAGGCCTTATTGTCTCCAGTTTCTCGCTGAAGCGATCCACAACATCTTGCAATGAAGTCCCACTTGGGTGCCGCTCAGCCTGACTACTTCTGAGGGTCCTACATTCTTGCTCCACTTCTGTAGTTGTATCCACCTCTGCTTCGTGGTGGCTGGCCTTCACAAGACCATCTTTTACCATTCGGTCAGCTCCCTCCTCTTGTTTATGGTGAAGGAGGGAGGGTGGCTTTTCATCAGTTTTCTTATTGATGTCTAAGGGTATAGGGGACAGAGGAGGAGGAGAGGGGCTCTGCTCTCTAGTTAGTACAGGACAAGGAGGATCCCCATCTCCAACCCCTCTTTCTTTTGTATTTCTAACCTGTGTCAGACAGGCATGGTTTAGATAACAGGGACAAGAGGAAGGGCATAAACTAGAGGAGGGAGGGCATCGTGAATGGGATTTGGATAAAGAAGGAGAGGATGCAAATGCACACACTATGTCGTTGATACGACCTCCAGCAAGGCTTTGGCAGGAAATGCAGTGCAGCCTCTTGGGACAAAAAACAGTGTAGGTTTCCGTCCTGCACCTTTGCACACAGCAGTAGCTTGAGCCCAGAGGAGTGTCACTTTTACAGTCTGTCAAAGGATAGTGATGGATGCTACAATTGGATTTGGGATCTCCTGGATGATACACTGTGCTGCCATGACCTTGATGATCACAATTGATTAAAGGGTAGTATGGGCTGTTGCTGGCTTTACATTCACTAATTGAGACGGCATTAGAGATAACGATATCCTGTGGGTTTACGCCACAATGACCGCAATGAGATTCAATTTGATCTACAGGTCTGTGATTTAGGAACAGTAATTTTTCCTGACGTGCCAGCTTCAGAATCTGGTATAGTAAGGAATGGTGTGCTGGGCAGAGCGCGTTGAGAACAGCACCCAATGGAGAAGCCTGGCGACACTTAGTCCCTCGCCGTCCCAGATCGCCCGATTCTTCCATAAATGACAGCAGCAGGGAGCTAGAGGCAAAAATAAAGATTGGAGTTTTACTTATAGCGGAGTCCATCTTAAAATACGTACTCACACAAACAAACCACGTCTGATTATGTTTTAAGCAACACTATCATGAACATTGTTTTGTATAACTCAATCATGGTATGGTATATGATTTCCACCTTATCCGCATGTATATAGTCTATAAACCTCCAGTCTGTTTAATCAGGCAGTCATTTTTGGATTGTAGCTGCAAAGTCAAATTTTTATTTTATGAAGCAAGTCATTAACAATCGGTTCTTACAATGACAACCTGACAAAAAGACATGGAGCTGGAAGACAGCTATTCACAGCACTCCAAATTTCTTCATGCATACAAGTAAACAATTATTAACCTTCTTACATGGATTCATTTTCCATGTTTTTATGATTGCTGTATTATAAGAGATGTTTGTAGCAAATTGCAGCCCACTGCATCGTCTGGATTTGCTAACATCATTAGAATAACATCTTCATTAAAAATCCACGCTAGACAAAATACTTACAAGAGAAACATTTTGAAACCCATTGGGAATGCCTTTTGCCACATTCACAGATTACTATTTTATCATGCTGGCATTGCCGGGGTTTGTCAAACAGCATGAAAAAGCAGTTCCCTGAAAACAGTAACAAAAAAGTTCCTATTAAACTGTTAATTTGCTAGACCCAGAAACAAACAATTATGTTAGTAA
The DNA here is from genome assembly GCF_013103735.1 of Etheostoma cragini. Lineage (NCBI taxonomy): Eukaryota > Metazoa > Chordata > Actinopteri > Perciformes > Percidae > Etheostoma > Etheostoma cragini. Next base: position 15,659,604 of record NC_048408.1, read on the forward strand.
TTATGACAGGCAAATGATTAGAGAAGTGTTTTATTGATGAGTTGCTGAAGGCAAACAATAACATTCTGCTGAAAGCAGAAGGAACGATTGTAGAACGCTTAAACCAAAATGTTTAACAGCACTTCAACCAACAAACCTAACAACTCAAAAAAAAAACATGGTATTGTTCAAATGAAAAGTTAAATCAGATCATGTGAGTTATTTGTTTCACTATAAAACAGTAATTTATTTTAATATTAGATTTGCTTAAGAGTTTTGATAATGGAAAGAATTTCTAGCCCTTCTCAGGGATTAACTGGACTCTATGCAGTAGAAGTGTTACATTCTGTAGTGTTGTTTGTAATAATCGTTTAAATTATTTTTTTTGTAAATCACTTAAATAATTTCAGTTCAACGTAAGCACTAAACAACCACAATAGTCAAGGTCTGTCATTGTAGAACTAAATAAATTATATGGGCTAACATTTAAAAGCGTTCATGCACACACACATACACATTTCACATTGCATCAAAGTGCTCGATTACAAATTAAGAACTACAACAAACAAACTAATAAAATTCTGAAGCACAATCAATAAATAAGTATGCAGCAACAACACAAACTGTTTCTGCAATAAAAAAAGCTTCTTATAAATCATAGTGCAATAATTAATGTATGCATAAAGAGCAGATTTCTGTTAAGTAATTTCAAAGATTTGCCAGCAGTTCACAAACAAAAGCCTTAAGCTTGAAGTATTCAAGAATATACTGCAATTCAACTTATGCAATGAAATAATTTTTCTATTTCTAAAGAGGTGTTTAGGCATGTTTACAAACTGGTTCTTTGATATAAATAGCAGATAATTCCCAGAGTAAAAACATCATGCTGCACTATGCTGTGGCCCCAGACACAGGCACTGTGTACTGATAAGAGTGGAGACATTCAGGAGTGGAGACATCAGTACATTTGTATAATTTCCAAAGTTACAAAGGTTAAAATGCCAAACAATCTAACCAAACGAGGCTTTACATTTTTTTTTTACAATTAGCCTTAAAATTACAAACAGATAAAAAATAACCAACAAGGACAAATACACCAAGAATCTCTGCCTTCTGGTGCAAGCTAAGAACATGGCAGATATTCTGAAAAGAAATCGTTCACAACTAAACGGCTGACTGACTGTATAATAACTTACTAAAAGAAGTTAAAGCGCTGTTGACGGCAATACATTTACACCTATTTGTTGTTCCTTGAGAGACAACCAGCTCACAAGCGTTCCTTAGCTAATACCCCAGCAGTATCAACACAGAGGCCTTGATGTGTAACCCGATACTTAGGCAGCTAAAGTTCAGAGGTATATGTGGCAACAAGGTGAGAGAGAGAGAGAGCGAGAGAGAGAGCGAGAGAGAGAGAGAGAGAGAAAAAGACTGGCAGGCAGGCAGGCAGACATCACAGCAAAACAAATTGAAGCAGCTTCATGTGGGTAACCCTGAACTGCTGCTTTGGTAGTAGCACTGTTAATTGAAATAGGCCCATCTCAGAGGCAACATTTAGCATTTCCCCAGACACAAACAAAGAAGCCTCTAAGCCTTGCACTGAATCAAGTCAAACCAAAAACTACTGTAACCTTCAGTAGCATTCGCGATCAACCATCAATAACATTTAGCCCTATCCATGCACTAAATCCTAACCTGTCCTTTAGGTTTCAGACATTACAATGCATGTCATCTTGGAATTAGTTGAAATAGGCTTCTTTGTTGTAGCTACGCCTCTTTGTGCCAGAGAAAAGTAAAGATTTAAGCAGCAGTCATGTATGAGGTTTACAGTAATACAGCTAAAGTAGCAGAATTAGTAAATATCTGTGATAATAAAAAACATATTTTACAAACAGTACACATATGAAATAACTTACATTTCCCAAGCTTATCAGTGCACACTTTAAAACATGCTGCAGAGATGCATTCCAACTACACTCAATACAATGTTCAGACTAGCTTGCACAAATAAAGAGAACTATGTGGACACAAAATCGCTTTCTTAATCTAATCTCTTCAACAAAAACTCATAGTAAAGACGTAGCCACCACAGCAGTTTATACTGTACAATCTCCCTGTTTGTAGAGGTGTCTCAATAGCAATGAGTTTCAAATCTGTTAAAATGGCTCTAAGTCACTTCAGTAGCCTAGGTAAAATACCCAGAGAGAGATAGAAAACTGCAAATGACAATCATCAACGCTCCTTTAAGGAGCTTTATCAATTGAATCAAACCTGAATAACCTAACAGCTAGCAAACATGAGAGTCACACTTTCTTTCTTAGTTTTAAGAGGTTTCATACTTAATCCTGGGCATCTAGTGGGTACCAATCAAAGTCAGGTTTTCTCTTTGAAAACAACCAAATTATATAGACATGAAAACAAAGTTAATAACCTTCTGAAGGTTATTAACTTTGTTTTCATGTCTATATAATTTAGCCCTTTGAGATTTCCTTGTGAAATGTAAAGGGCATTATAAATAAAATGTATTATTAACCTTCTGAAGGTTATTTTTGTATACTGTTATTACCAACAAATCCCCTTAAGAGACCAAAACCAACAACTGATTTATCCTTAAAAGTATCTTTGTTGTAGCCACAGACTGATACAGCGTATACCTCTGTGCCATAGACCTTCATTGTCATCCAAAAATTACTGTGTTTACAATCTACTGCACGCCTGCAAAACAGAGGCACAAGAATATTTTAAATTTAAAAAGTAGTGGAAAAAAAGCAATAAAGTTTCAGTCATACCTGATAAAAGTTTAGGCCAAAAACCACGCTTTGTTAACACCCTTTGTGCAGATTTGTAACCTCAAAATAAACAGTTAAAAAACAACACATGGCCCCTGAGAATTTCAATATATCAGGCTCTGGCCACACAGACAATATATGTTAGCAGGATGAAAGTCTGTTTTGGTCTTTCTGTGGGATTTGTACATAACCCTAAACAGATAATATGCCACAAAACATATCCTTTAAGATATTTTAAGTTTAGTGATAAAAAATTCAGCTATGAGGTGTTTGTTGAGTTTCGCAGTTTCGCCACTGTGAACAAAAGCTGCAATGAGCACCACTGCCTCCTAAAAAAATGCTGTACCCTGTAGCTGCTTTAAGAAAGCCCAGGAATAAGCAAGAGAAATACAGCTAAAAGTATGATTATCACATTACAGACACATAGTTAAAAGACCTGAATATCAATGTCCATATGTTTTGTAAAGGCATGTGTTGTGTTTAAACAAGTGTCTCCAGAAAACATGTATCTTGTCAGAGGTGATGAGTTCAAGTTTTGAGGAGTTCTAGAGGCGTTTTGTTGTCTAGAACATCTTTGCGCCAGCAGCTGAGGAAAGAGTCCCTGAGTTAGCGGAACCGGTCATGGTACCAGAACAAGACGAGTTGGAATTGGATGAACAAAAGTTGGCAGATTTCTTCTTGGGTGGGTTCTTAAGAGTTCCAGTACGCTCTTTGACTTTGTATTCCAGTGTGCTGTGGGGCACCCCATAAACCCCCTGGGCCTTGGACACACTCATGCGCCCAGCCATTACCATGGTGATGGCCTCCTCCAACAGTTCGTGGTCATACTGGCGGTATCTCCCACGTTTCTTTCTTGGTTGCTTGTCTTTATCCCGGCCACCGTCTTCTGAATCATCCAGTGAGGACCCGCGTGTTCCCAAGCGATGAGGTGACTGGTCGGCACTGCCTGGACAGCCGTGTTGTAAGAAAGGCGGTCTGAGTTTGAAGAGGGACGGTCTCCCAGTAGCTGTCGACGAACTGGCGGCGCCTTCCATTGATGAGGTACGTTGAAATAGGTTTTCAGCCATGCTGCCATTCTCAGCTGGGATCGGCCTGTTATGGTCAGACATGGAACGGACCTGAGGAATACGCAGGGACGTGAGCGGCTCCAGACTGGAAGTGGGGCTTGGTGGGGGCTGGAGAGCATCCCTGAGCTGGAAAAAAGAGTGGGGGAGGGTTTTCTGTAGACCACCCGGCTGATAAATGGTAGGAGAGCTCGAAGGGAAACTCAAGTCTTCGTTCTCGTCTGCGGCTCCTCCAATTTCTGCCCTCTCCGCCCACGCCGCCACCTTCTGCAGAACAAGACGGGCTTCACCACCCAACATTGATGACATCACATTGTATGATGTGACTTCATCCCTGATTCCTGGTGCAAGTTGATGCAGCATCCCCCGCCTTCCCTCAGCCCAGCCGTCCAGACCTTGTTGCAGGGTGTGAATGGGAATTCCATAAAGCAATGCGGCCCGCTGCTCCTGCAGCCTCCCTGAACGTATATCCTTCAAGGCCTTGGACAGCAACCCCTCAGAAAGCTCCAAGCTCCTCTCAATGTACTCCTCCTTCTGCCTGCGCTGCCTCCTAGGGATGGGAGGACCAAACAGCAGGGTCAGGATGGAGGGTGTTTGATTTTGGCATAGGGGACAGGGGGGGTGGGGGTGGGAGGGGGTCAGAACGAGGGGTCCACTCCTTTATGCCTTGTGTTGGTAACATCACTGTGACTGTTATGTTTCATTTCTGTCTGTTCTCACACACTGCTGCTGTGTGTGTGTGTCTCACACACACGCACACACGCATATTCTTTGTGTGTGGCAAAGCCTCTTCACGTCCAGGTGGGACAGTCTGTGAATGGCTGTGGTTACATTGGCGCTCACACACACAACCCTTGTAGTTTTGTGATATCCTTCAGTGAGAGTCTTACATGCTTGAAGGTTGAATAATCAAACTCATAACTGGATCAGTAAAAAGGGAGGTAAAATCGTTATGAGGTACTGCAATGTTCTCCTTATTGTACAATCCTGAGCTGCTGGCAAATGTTATAATACGGTGCCATTGCTGTGACGTTACCGCTCAAGAGATAAAAGAGTCAACCCCAAAGAACCAAAACACCAAACAAAAGCTAGCGCTTCATGATGACTATCAATAAACTGACCTGACACACTGCCAGACTAAGACGTGTGCATTATTCAGGCCAGAGGTGTTAAGTAGCTCACCTAAATTAAGCAGCGCCGGTAAAAACGACAGCAATACAACAATTCCAATCTTAGCCATGCTGTACACCTAAAAGAAAATGCAGTAAACTGCTGAACTCCGTTATAATTGGGGATTTACTCACATGCAAAGTAATGTTTTAGAAAAACTTGGTTTGGACAAAAAGGCCTAGGTCATATAACTGTATTATTGTGTTGAAGAAGAACCCTCAGTTTTAACTAATTGTAATGATGGGGCTGGCTTGTGCATTTTGCCCCAAGGCCACATACCACTAACATTTGTAGGCAGAGGCAATCCAAGAAAAAGATAAAAACTCTTACCCTGAGGCCTTGTGATTAGACGATGAAGTTGTTGAGCAGGCCGAGGTCCTGTTGGAGAGGTCGAGCACGCCATCTGTTACAAGAAGAATTCATTTGAACTGGTTAGGGTTTGAGTTCCAGTTCCAGTGGTTTGGTACCTTCAGTGGGCATCAATGTAACAGTCTTAAAACTTTGGAAGCTGGAAACATTCATTTATTACCTGGGTCACTTTGACTCTCTTTATCCTCCGCAGTTCGGCTCACTGTGAGGTCCAGAGGGGCGTCTGATGTTTCTGACAAAGGTGATGAGGTCTTTGTTGTAACACCATTTGTACTACTGTGGAGTAGGCACTTGGACGCATACTCCAAGGCAAACTGATGTATCATCTTCTTCATTAGCTCCTGGGCAACCCGAGGGATGTTGGAATCACAGCCTGGAGAGACATCTAGTGAAGACGTCACAGGTGCAACAGAAGTTAGAAAAAGACTGGATTAGACTTAACCACCAGATTTCTAATGTTATGCTATGCTATAATGAGTCTCTGGTAAAGATTGTCCCATGATAAACCGTTAAACACAAGGTCTGGATTATCCAGAGGAATAAGACATTGTGTGTGAAAAGATAAATCAAAACGTAACGTTTACACAAATGAAATTCAATTCACCAGGTATTAGTGTGGCAGCAGTAACATCAGAGAAGGATATCTCAAACATCATCCCATAAAACTGAAACTATCTGCATAGCAAAATGGGATGGTGTAGGGATGTTACAGACAACTCATTTGACTGACGTTTAAACATAAATTTAAATTAAGACTAGTCCACTAATCTAATGGCGTTTTCCACTGCATGGTACCTCCTCGACTTTTTGGTTTTGCATTACGAAAAAAGTCCCTGGTACCTGCTAACAAGTACTTTTTTTTAGTACCACCTCAATCAAGGCTCCAAGCGAGCTGAAGCGATACCAAAAGGTGCCGTGAAAACTTGCTGACTACCGATTGGTCGGAGAGAATCATCACAAATCACTGCGTCAACATTGCTAGCGAAAGACGGGGGTGTCCTGAACAAACCAGCCATGATTAAATTGTTTAGATGGCGTTTTTTTTTTTTGCTGCCTCCATTCTTCTTTTGAAACTAAATGTGTCTTGTGGGTGGGGCAAGGGCCACATGTCGAGAAATAAAGGCAACACACCTTCGCGTTGTGTGTGTGTGTGTGTGTGTGTGTGTGTGTCGTGTCAGATCAAGGCAGTTTAATGGAAGCATTAATGGAATTAATGGAAATAGGCCATAAAAGTAACCTTGCATTGCCAGACCTTCCTCCACAGCGTTGCGGGGGACGGTTTGGCTAGTCCACACAACATTTCAGGATAGGAGAAAAGGTGCTCTGGTATATTGGAATTTCTTAAAACCAATCACAATCATCATGCTAAGCGTAGGCCGGAACAACGGTCCCGCCGCAAGAGAAAACTCAGACAGATAGGCTAGCTAGCTGCCTGGATTTACCCTCCAGAGATCTGAGGAGCAGTTAAACATAGTCCTCAGAAATCAATCAGAGTTCAGAATGCCAACACAAAGAAAGCGCAAGGTGTGGGACATCCCGCCGAAAATGGGGGAAATCCGGCGGAACCTCTAACAGCACCGGAATTATGCCATAAGTGAAACGTTGTCGATAGACTAGTCTTTAAGTAATAACACTCAGAGAACAGTCTTAATTACAGAACAATTTTATCTATCGGGTTAAACATTGTTCAAACTAATTTTGGGATTGTTATAAGAGATAATACGTTTAACCGACCAGTATTTCTGGGGCTGACTAGCAAGGGTAGCAATGTTTCATCAACTATTTGTTCACATCTCTAGAAGCAAGTCCTTATGCCAGAATACCAAAGACATCTGGGGCCTTTCAAAGAAGACAAGTCAAAGTGTTTCAATTCATGCTGATTTAGTTTATTTTTTATTGTTCCTGCCAATTCTTCTATTTAGATAGCAACTGAATAACTACAAGGCAAAAGCTGATAGTTGTGCGCCTTTGACAGGAGCTCTAGTGCATTGTAAGTTAACACATTTTAACCCATTCTCCACAAGGCAGAAAGACATCTGACTCACCTTTCTTGTTAAACACAGCTTGGAGGAACCTGTGCGCTGATTGGCTGCTCACAGAGAGGGTTGGAGCATGACAGGGAGAGTAGTCAGAGGGGGAAGAGAGGGGCGACGTGGCTGCAGGTACTTGATCCTACAAGAAAGAAAATAGAAGATACTTTACCGTTTTTATCATCATCAGTATAGTATATACTACTATGAAAAGCTATATCTTACATTAAAACAATTATTCTAGCAGTAAACAGCTATGGATAACTTAAATGTGCTTGTTTAAAGGCAAAATACAAACACTATTTGTGGATTATTTTGACTAGAACAATCCTTACACTGCTGAGTTTGTCCAGAGGGAGGCTGCAGAATGAACATTGAGAGCAACTTGTTTCTGGAGACCAGTCATCCACTTCTTCAGGTTCACAGTCTGATAGCCACAATAACACATAATCACGCATTAATAAACACAGGTACGTTAAGTATCAAACAGTCCCCTACTTTTGTCTCAACGCAGGAATGGTTTCCACATGTCATCATACCAATGTTATGCCAAAGAACACTTTACATACTGCGGGCAAAATTCTATCATCTTATGATCTGACTCTATATTGTCATACGTTCAACCCTAATATGACAATATGTACTGCAAGACAATAGACACGCTTCAGGCAAGATTTTGCTGGACGATTTATGAACCCAAGTCTGCTGGATCTTTTGGTTCTTTTACTATATGACTTGATGACTTGACTAATGTCAACTATTCTTAACATCTCTGGCTGTAGTCAATGATTGTGGGAAATGTTGCAAATCAAAGAGCAGAACTACTTTATGAACATATTGGATTAATGGGAATGGTTATAATATTTTTTCTATAGCATATATATATATCTATATATATATATCTATATATATATATCTATAGCATAGTATATCCATATATTTATTGAATTATAAAAATATGTACACAATAATTAATAAATATTGTATCTATTTTGCCCACACCTAGCTGCCATCAATACATGCTATTACAATCACACAAGGCAAACTTTGGCCGATATTTGTAAAACATGACTGGATCAGGACTCTTAAAATTCAACTATCAGAAAATAAACAGGCAAATAAATAAATGTCACTCAAACATTGTGTTCCAAGTTCCCATAGAGGAAAGTCATCATAGCTGCCAGGTCTCTATTACACATCATCTGGTTATGTTCCTGTCTAGCCTCACTTAAACTCCAGATGGCACTGCTGATTGCATTGAGACAACAGATTGTGTTAAGCAAGCTTTGTCTTTTGGCTGCTAGTGCTACTGGCCTGTGATAGCAAGCTGCAAGCTAATGGAGATAGAAGATCTGAATAGTGAATACTTAAGGTGTATATCTACCCCTGTCAGATGGAACAGACAAAGTTAAAATGAACAAATACACTACATTTCAAAGCAGACTTGATAGGAATCAAATTAGCGGTGATTCGATTAGCAATTCATTTCAGATTTTACATTACAATTAATATACATTATCCGTACCTTTTATGCATTTTGACTGAGTACCTAATAAAAGAGAGTAGACAAAATCAGATTTTTGTTATGGCTATAAGTAGTAACAAGAAATAGGTTAATGACAACTATTAGGGACCAAATTACCCCAAATAATGTTAATGCCACAGTGGGCAATCACATACAGGCCAACATATTGGGCTGTCCCCCACACATGTGTTTTCACTATGGTCAGTCACATCCAATCTAAATGAATCAATGCTATGTATGCTTATGCCCTTACAAATACAAAAAAATAGTAATTTATAATCTTTAACCAGGGACAAACAAGGACCGGTGTTTAATGTACTGGCAGTGTTGTTTTTTGCAAGGGTTTAAGTTTGATACCATGTTTTCTTCAGCTATTTGTTCAGAGAAGACTATAGACATGTCTGTTTTTATTGTTTTTGTTTGGTTTATTGTGAACCTGAATTTCTGTGAAGAAGACTGCAGTTACAAAAGAGAAACTAGACGACTAGACATTTTGGGGGAACAAAATGTTCTTGAAACTGAGTGCTACAGAAGATTGAGAAGTCAGAAGGTATTAGGAGACAGAGGAATGACAAAATAGGTCTCTGATTACACAAAGTGGTCGCAACTTGTACACACAAAAACCCACCATCAAATAAATCGAGGTCCCTCAGCAGCAGCGGGCCATAGATTCCCTCCAGAATGCTTTCAAACCCTATAAGACAAAGTAAACAAAAACAATCCTTCAGTGCTGATTTGAACAACATATGCATGATAGAAGTAATATTTGACATTTTAGTGATGTAGGGTCTACCCATTTTTATACTTGTTACCAAACTACAACAAAGATTCTGTGAAAACAGATTGTGACAAAACAAAAAGCCCTGCTATAGCCAGCTGTCACAAACACCAGCAATGTTTAATACAGTCCATATAATCATTTGGCAAACTACACAAGTAATAAATAGGATTCGTGAGAAGCAGTAACATAAGCATTTTTTTTTGAATTCTGAGTTTAATGTCACTGTAACGATACTTAAAAGCTACAAATCAGAAGAAACAACGCTTCTTCGTGTGAGCTAACGTTAGCCTAAGTTTCCCGGCTTCTGTAGCAAAAAAAACTGAGTTCAAAACAGCATCGGTGCGAGGAAAACCGTTACCCGAGACCTCTTAACTGTATGCTTTACTCATATTGCACTGACACTAGCAGCCCAAACGTAGCAACAATCCCCTCCCCCAAAAACAATAAACAGCGTTATGTTAGCATAGCATGTTAGCAGTGCATTAGCATTGTTAACATAGATGTCAATAAACAAATTTAGCAAACGTTACAATCAGTTACCTACTCAACATATGATACTCATTAATGCAGCATGAACAATGTCGTCAGTCTTATACCGCAATCGGATAGAGCTACCACAGGCGAGTAGCAAGCTAGCTCAGAGGGACAAAGAAAATGAGCCAACTCAAAGGGCTAGCCAGCTGGTAAATATGAGCTAGCCTGCCAGTTTAATTTAACCGCTAACACTGGTCACCTATGGTTCCAGGCTAATAGCTAGCTATTGGTTAGCTAGCGTTAGCTAACGCTAGCAATCTTACATAGCTAGGGGGAGCGATCCCTCAGCTATCGGGCGAAATCACTTTGTAACTCGTTGATTTTCTTTTACAAAATATGAGGCTGCAAGTCGTCGGATCATACCAACGCAGTGTATCAGTTTGTGTCGCCAAGAATCAAGTTCCCGCCGAAACCCTCTCCTTTCGGCCGTGCAATTGGGGCACCGCACGGTCGCCATTGTGCGTCCTTCCCCCCTCTCTCTCCCTCTGTCTGAACGACAGGAAGAAGCGGCTGAACGGTTCACCGCCGCAGCACTAAACTGTCACAGTCTCAGCCCACCGCTAGAGGGACATTTGTTTGATCATGAAACATTTGCGCCCTGAATTTGGTCTCACAGATAAAACTGATTAGCTGTTAAAAGCCTCCCAAATACATGATCGCGGGCTATAGATATAGCGATAGATAATATAGTCTTATAAGTGTCCCATATCCTAATGTCAATGACTTTATAATGATGATGTGGATTATAATCTCCTGTTGGTCACCCATGGGACCTGCAGTAACATGTAAACACCCCATTGGCTGATACCTGTGTGTGTGTGTGTGTCTGTGGGTACACACTGTATGTATGTATATATGTATGTATGTATGTATATATATATATATATATATATATACTCACATATATATGTATATATATATATATATACACAGTATAGTATGTATATATATGTACACATACATACAGTATGTGTATAAATATACAGTAGGCCTACAGATAATACGCCCATTGTTAAAGTTAAATGAAATAAAGTAAATTGCTATATCATCAATCTTACTCTCTATTTTTTGTTATATCAATTTTTTAAACTTTTTTTGTAAAAGCGATTTATTTTGCACGCGCATTACACACATTGCATACTTCATATCACCTTGCATCTTGCAATACACTTGCACTACATTTGCACTCTAAAGCGAATGTAGAGCTCCTAACATGCTCCTAAAGTTGCAACGTTAGAAGAACGTTGTCTTAACGTTCTCTGAAGGTTGAAACCTTAGGGGAATATTAGGGGAACATTCTGAGAACATTTGCCGTAACCCAAACCTAACGTTCCCAGAACATTAAGGAAACTTTCCGAGCAAACAAAACAAAACACAGCCAAAACACAACCAAACCTAACCTTCAGGGAATGTTCCCAGAACTAAAAACGAACGTTCCCAGAACGTTCTGGGAACCAAAAATTGTTAGCTGGGCAGCGATGCCCTCTGCCCATAGTCACGTGATTTTGTTTATATTCTCATACATGATAGCACCGCGCATGAAAGCTGGAAAGCCAAGCCCTCCTGCATTCACGTGAGTTTTTAAAGTTATGGAGATTATGACAAATGCCCTCTGAATAATCAAAAAAATCCAGCTCCATCTTCTGCTTGTAACGGTTGCATCACGTTGCGCAGCGTTGCCTTATATTAAGGTAAAATGATGCGTTGTCAAGTGAAGCTAATACTTATGCAGGCTAACATTAAGCTAGCTACGTTACGCCCGTTACATGAGTGTGCGTTCTGTAGAGAAGAGAAAGGCTCAGATGTGATGGTCTGCAGACCATGGGCTCTTGAATCACGCTAAATTATAGGTCGTTTACAGTCAATATCTTACGTGAATTTTCAACCAACAATCAGATATTAATTAGTGAAAATGAAAGATAGGTTTGATTATTAGACTCAAGATCCATTTAGAAATACATGTACAATTAAAAAGGACAGATACAAATAAAAGAAGTCAGCTATACCAGTAATCTAATGAGGGTGACTGTATCGCCAGCATGTTCGCTTGTATAGAGAACATGCATAGACAGTTAAAGAAATGCGGCGCTGCCTATATCCTACATGTCATTATCATCTGACATTTGATCCCTTAAGATGTGACCCAAGTAGGCCTACTTCATTTTACAACAAGCAGCCCGACAAGATGGAAAAATAAGGTCTTATATCCCTTTTCACTCTACAGATCTTGATCAAACTCTTTTTGGGAATATGTTTCACATCAAATTGAACACAATAGTAGGAACATATATTTAACAACTCGTGAAACCCCGCACTGCTAGAAGAGACAACAGCCAGATCCTCAGCATTCATAATAGGGTTCACCAGCATGTCACTAATCATACATTCTGTTTTACACTCTCTTAGCTGGTCAGACAGGTCATCCATGAAAATACTAAAGAGATCCAGTGATAGTATCCCCCCGATAGACTCTATTACCAACACCAAAAGGAGTAGAGAATACATTCCCCCATTATTTAAAAAAAAGGACAGTTAAGTGAGAAAGGGAAGAGAGAGGGGTAAGACATGTCTCACTCAAACCCTGGACAACTGCATTGAGGCATAAACCTCGAAGTACATGCATGCGCGCCTGCTCTTCCACTGACCCAACCCTGCCACATATCCCCCACATTTGATCTGCATGTTCTGATTGGAATACCAAAAGCTTCTAATTATACTCTTAGGTACCCCTCTTTGGCTCTATCTAACAAAAAAAGAAAAACAGCCCGGGATGGTTAAATCCTTGGAGGCATCATAAAACTAATACAAACAGAGGAATGTCACCTTAAGTTCTTATAAAATTATACATTAATGTCCCAATTGGTAATGTAGTACACTTTGCATTAAAAACAAAGTATAGCCTAATGTTAGTTTTGTGTGCTTAAGTAAGCCTTCACAACCAAGACGACTGAAGAAGAGAGAGAGAGCTCCAAGAAGCAGCTAAAAGGTCTGCAGAGCTGGATTAAAGCTGCCAGTAGGCCAGCTTTGATAATGTCAAGTAACCATCCTACATTATTCACTTAATGTGAAGTTGACCTATTTTATCAGAAGCATTTTCTTCCATTTGGAGTAGGCTAATAACTCATTTAAACAAATGTTTAATTAATAATAAATACACAGTAAACTGTGTCTGTACCGTGTATAGCATTTGTGAATTAGTTATTATTTTACGTAATGTATATCAAAAGCTCCAGTTCACAGAGCATTTGAGAACCTGGGGGTTAAGTAAAATACTTGTACTAGCTAGTAGTCATGTTGAAATTGTTCTTTATATAGTGTTTATATATGAACATGCGTATTATTTATGGTGCCAAATCATAACATTAGTTATCCCAACCAGAATCATTGAGAGCAGACAAAGTCTAAATGTCAACTGGCCTTTTTTTCCAGATTAGAGCAATAGCCCCTCCAAACGTCTGTCCACGTCCCTGCCGTCTACCTACATCTAAATTATTTCTAAGCAGATACTGACATTTTCTGTACTGACAGCTCCTCCTTAGTGCAACCACATGAGGGCAGCAGAGAACTTTAGATAAGTCAGAACATATCTTTATCTACTTAGGTCCTGTGTGCACTATAAGGTGTTAGCATGAACACAGGTTCCATTCTCCAAAACCTTCTGAATACAGTGTGTTTGTTTACATCCAGTCAACAGGGCAGGCAAGCCCAGAACTTTATGGGCCCCACATGCTCTGGTTTTATTGTGTGCCAAAATATCTGTAAAAAATTGTAATTAATTGCAGATTTAACATGATTATGCACCACCAAATCACATTGTCATCTTAGAAAATGTAATTTAAGGTGGGCCATGCATAATGTGGGGGTTCTTTCTTGAAAAGGGGCCACAATATAGCCTTATAAAGACCGAATCGTTTTATATTTATCGTTTATTATTTCAGTTGACAGTAGGTGTAAATTGCAAATTAAGTTGTGTTTGATGAAATTACACAAATTGACGCATAGCAAACCTGCGGCCCGATCCACAGAATAGGAATACTCGTTGGTTTCTGGGGCTAGGAAAAAATAAAATGAAAACATGTGTTTTGTTCTGTCTGCACTGTACTTGGTGCAATACTTGGTGTACACTAATGCACAGAGAATGGGCAGAAAAGGATTTCAACATGGGGTCCCAGCTCATTGCTGCCCCTGGGCTCTCTGACAGGTCATTCTGGCTATCCATCCCTTAATGCAAAACATTAGAACGATATGAGAACAACCAACAGAAAAGGGGTTCATGGAGAGTGTGCGAGTGATTGAGTGAGGGACGGAGGCGGGGGGGCCGATTAAACAACATAGGACATTAAGTGATGAAGAGCTATGGAGTGCTGTAGAGCAGATAGGGAGATGTGATTGAAAGTTAGGCTTGGAGAAGGTAAGTGTCATAGGCCCAGGTGGAATTCATTTTCACGGTGACTTAGAGCGTGGTTGCCGTGGAGATGGTGATGAAAGACAGGGGCCTGGTAAACAGCACTTTTGGGGCAGAGCGTGACCAACAGCATACAGCCCAATGTGCCCCTGGGACAGAGAGGATTACGAGCAGGGTCACCAAGTGTGCATGTGTGTGTGTGTGCACATTATGTTTATGCGCAAATGGTTCTAAGTATGTGCGTGTGTGTGTTTGAATGCACATGTGTTTTAAGTAGTGGAACTCTCTGTATTGAGTGATCAGAAAATGAGCGGCAGCTTAGCACCAAGGTGGTGCTCCCTCTGCTACTTCTGCAGCAGCCCAGAGGAACTTATAACACTTCAGCCACCAACATATCTCATTACTGCAACACCACACAGTCCTGACTGCAGTGTGTGCGTGAGAAAGCCTGAGCATGACTGTATAAAAGCGCACCTGGATCTTGTTATGTTGTTCAGAAAAGGGGGGGGCGCAGTAGCTGTACAATTTGGATTCCCCTCAGTTTCAATGCCTCAAGAAGTCCAAACACAACAGCCAGGAATAGACTGCGTTGACAAACTACCAGGTATTAAATATAGGCACAGGATGGAGAAATCAAGAGAACTTATTACACCCACGTAAAAATTATGTCCTCAAAATAACCAAAGGCCCGATGAATATCAAATCATCCATTTGATTTAAGTCAAACTCATTCCTCCTTTTACAATTTTTTCACTTTTATCATTTGCCATCTCGTTACTTTCCCTCTGTTCCCTGAAGAGGGCAGTGTTGACGATGCTTGTTAAGAGGCATTCAGTCAATTAAATTCACAGGTGTATTCCGTAGACCCAAAGTTGTTTCTTAACATGATAAGAACCAGTTCTCCATATGCCATAAAATAAAAAAACACCTCACATCTTTAATATAAACAGGATTTAGCTGGTATTAGTACGGTTTTATTGTTCATACTAACAATTAAAGGGGCTCGGCTTGCTGGCTCAGTATGAACTCCTCGCCCTGTGTGCCCTTGAACTGACTGCGATGCATGTTCCCCCTTGTTTTTTTCTGGTTTAATCTCATCCTAAATTTAAGACGTCTTGCTGAGTTTACTGCACTGTAAGTGAAGGTAGGAGAAATGTCAGTCTTTTGCACACTTGTATACGTGGCGTTTAATTCCTGACCCCCCAAAGTCTCAGATAGATTTTACTTAACTGCCCTGTGGTGTGTACAAACCATTAGGGACGAAGTTTAATTTGATAGGGCTTTATAAATTAGAAAAAGACTCCAACAAGGCTTAATGACTAAAAGCTAGGCTTATGTCTGTGGGCCGGGTTCTTTTTAAGGTGGTGATCTGTAACCATTGATGGATTGAGTAATGTTATTTGGGCTAATACTTGGATGCAATATATTTAATCATTTGTACATCAAATGAATCGAAATGAGCCTTTTACTGGGGTGAAACCACATTACCATCAGATTGGGAGAGTCCACTTTCTCATTGAGTTTTTGGCAGCAACTTCCCATATAATCCCTGACATGGCATAGACGCCTATACCTTTTGAGTGGGGCCCTTCAAATGGGATTTCCAAAAATCACTTTATTTAACCTGCTTTGAGAGGCTTGGCATTGTTTTAAGGGAAACATACTGTGTGAATAGTAGAGGAATATGAATGCAAAGAAAATAAATATGGAAATGATTACCTGGGTGATTTTTGAGCATGTGTGCTTGAGTGGGTCTGCGCATGCACAGTAGGTGTGTGTGTGTGTGTGTGTGTGTGTGTGTGTGTGTGTGTGTGTGTGTGCGTGTGCGTGGTTAGAGTACTGGGGATCAGTATTATGGTTGGACCGTGGCCATTGTGATTACTACAGAGGTGCAGTATATTCGTCCCTACAGAATCCAGAGTGAACCCTCACTTCAGCTTCCCATGTCTAAACACACGGCTACACTCGCTGTTGTGCAAGCAAATGCATGAAGACATCTGTTCAGAATTCCTGGCTTTAAATGAGAGATGGTGGTCACTGTATGGCAGGGTACTGTTTATTTTTGATAGAGCCTCTCTCTACATTCCTTTATAAAGCTCTGCCAATACGTTCAACTCACTTTACAGATATATCCTACATTTTTCAAGCTGTGCTCCGCATTATGTGATAAGCTGCAAAGTTGGAGGAAGAGATGTGGAAGGTAAATAGAAAGGAGAAAGGAAGGGCAGCTAAGTGAGAAAAGTAGTGTTTAACCTGAGCAGGAGTGTGTGTGGGCATGCATGCAGAGACCTGGAAGGCTGCACTGCTGTGCAGGGAGACACCAAGCCGCTGCAGATTTGAACAAGTCTTTCATTACTTGTGTTTTGACCAGCTGGTTCCAACTGACCCCCCCTCACCCTCCCTGTCTGTCTGAGCTGTCTGTCTTTTCTGCATCTGGGTAGGTCTTTAGGACGGGGCTCAGTGAGACGTGTGTTATTGTGGATGTAAAAGGTAAAAAGGGTCTCTATGGGCTTATGCAGCACAGGAGCAATACGGAGGATCATCATTAATTCTGCACAAAATAATGCATATAATGCACACACACTATGCCATTTGGGGAGGGTGAAGGTAAACTGTGGAGGGGGGCTGGAACGTGGAGGGTCATTTTAAGTGGAGGTGCACTGACCAGACCTCTCCCCAGGGATGATGAGGGGAGGGAAAGGAAATAGCCAAACTAAGAACACATGCAAGGTCAAGTGTACTCCTTCATCTTGTATATAATGGAGGAAAAAGCCAAGAAAGAACTATGTTGCTGTGAGACTTATCAGTCTGGATGTTTTTTGTCTGCTTCTACTTGTATTTTATGTGTCATTTCTGTTTATCTAACTGTCTTACTGTTTTTTGTGTGGCCCAGACAGCTTTGTCCTAGAGGTAAAGGGAAGCACTGACTATCTGTTTTGGTCAGTTAGTGGTAACTTCAGGGATTTATTCCCTTTACATAAATATTGTCAAACTTAGGCCCGTTGTTTCTCAAACCAAGTTGTTGACATTTATCCACGCAATGATTTTCTGCCATTTAGATCACTGTAACACGTTTTCCAATTGCCTTAGCAAGACAACCATCTTGATTTCTTTACACTGCCTCCCCACCAAAGTCCAATTTACAATCCTTGTAATAAAAGAGCTCTGTTTGGTTCGGGACCATCTATAGTGATTTGTACAGCCATATATCTCTGGATGTACAACTGATTCCAAACCAAACTAACATGATAAATGTCATTTTGAACTGACAGAGATTAAACTGGGATACTATTAAAATATAGTACATGTGAAAGGGATCGCTAGTAGTGATAATCCTAGGATACAGTATACCACTAGGATACGGTAATTTCAATGTTGTGTTTGCAATTTGTTCCAGGCATTATTTTTTGAATCAATGCTGATTTCCAACATATGTTCACCTACATGCAATTTTCAGTTCAATTTTATTTATAGTATCAAATCATAACAAGAGTAATTTTGAGACACTTTACAGATAGAGCAGGTCTAGACCACACTATAATTGACAAAGACCAAAGCATTTAAGTAATTTCGCCAAGAGCAAGCATTTAGTGCGACAGCGAGGAAAAACTTCCTTCTAGGCAGAAACCAGACCCGAGCTCTTGGTAAGGCAGTGTCTGGTGGTGCCGGTTGGGGGTGTGATGAACATTGGAACCATGCAATCATGATTTAGGTGCCACCCTAATCCAAGGAAAACTGTGGCGTGAGAAAACATGAGGGCTTTGTCGAATAAGCTTCCCAGAGCTAAGTTAGCAACAAGCATTACTGGGACATAGATGTACACAGATAGAAAGAGAGAGGAGCTCAGTTTGTCAGAGGATATTTGTATAACTATGCTCCTAATCGAAAATGACAGGACTCCGTTCCTTTGGATGTAGAACCTGTAGACACCTCAAAGAAACAGTTAAAGACCCATCTGTTCAGCCTTTGTTTAACTTCTAATGTATTATATTGTGCCTCTTGTTTTTGTGTTCATTGATTAGTAAGTACTTTGGGATGTTAACTCCAGAATGGAGTTATATACTGTTAATAAACTTTCCATATTAGACAACATGTGCAAGAACCTCCTTACTATAGTTGGTCTCTTTACGGTGATTACCGTAAACAACCTACACTACATCAGTTCAAAACTTATTTTGGTCCTTGTCTACAAGGAGTCAAATGTTAGTAATACCCGAGACATGCTTTATGCCACACTATGTTAGACACAGCACATGCCTTCTACATCTTGTTAACAACACCTGTATAAAACTTAACACCTCCCCTTAGGGAGTTTGCCATGTGGTGTCAGTGGTGTCCTCGAACCTCTCCAAAAACCTCTCAAAGTGACCAAATTCTGCTAATTGCTGTTATGCGGAAGACAAAATGGACCCAAATGCAAGGCTGAACAAAAACCAGGTTTATTTAAATATAAAGAATAGTGGTGTGGGGAGGCGGACGTCAAGACAAGAACAAGGTCATCAGGCTGAGCTAGGATGGCGAGGGCATGAGGAAGGACGACGAGGGACCTGGGGGCTGCAGCGGGATGGGGAGGGCTGAGAAAGGAAGGGTGAGGGATCTCGGGGAGCGCAAGGAAACCAGGGCTGAGGGAGCTGAGGAGGAGGCACTGGAATCCGGGGAGCAGGGGAGCAAGAACGGAAGGCTGGTAGAGAAAACAGGATGGCGCTGGGAGTCGTGAGGAGGGGAATGGCGAGACAACAGAGAGGTAGCATGATGGCTGCAGAGAACAAACAAACAAAGAGAGGTCAGGATCACAAAAATGGACAGAGACACATAAGTACAAGGCGTTTCAGCGCGCTTAAAGCGAGTGTCACCAGTGTGGCTGAGACAACAATCAAGCGAAGATGGTGAGTGGATCCGGGGTTGAAGTACTGAGCTTGATTGTAGATGGCTGGCAGGTGTGCGCAGCGGGAGAGGTGATGATGGAATCTCAAACAGGTGTGCGCAGTCAGCTGGCAGCAGTAGGCAGGAGGGGAAGGGGGGAAAAAAACACCGGAGACACAGAAAGAGGCAGGGCCAATAGAGAAAATATATGTGGTAGGAACTAGAAAACTAGAAAACAACAAAAACTCAGTCTGTTGACCCCAACCATAACAATTGCTTTTACTTAATTGACACTGTAAAAGTAGAAGCATTTCAATAATCAATGAATCAAACAATTTTATTTGTCAGATGAAAAATCGTACAAGGTTCAATTTCGGTAAAATGTAATCCCATTAGCTACTTACACTTGTGCATGATTCAATGGTAAGATGACATTTTACATTAATTCAAATGTTGACCATCTTTTTTCTCCCAAAAAACATACATGTGAATGTTGGCTCTGGGAGGATGGACTAAGCACCGTCATTAAGACTAGCTCCTGCTCCTCCCACTACACCGTTAGAAATGCAATTTGATTGGCTGCAATTGGCACGATTAATGTGTTGATAGCCAATGACAGCTCGTTCTAACATGGCTGCGCAGAAATGTCAGAGGGCGCTTGCTGGATGTCAGGGGCAGAAAACTAAACACAGACAGGAGGGGATACTTTCATTGTGTAACCAGATTTCTATAGAAAACAAGCAGACCCAAAAACACGGTGCAGGAGAAGGACGGAACAAGTTCGTCTGGAAAAAAATAAATAAAGTTTGGCTAACGAAGTTAGCAGACCGTTCGCAAGGGACTCAACAGTAAATATAAAAAATATAAATAAAGAATATTAAAAATACAAAAATGAATATAAATAAGCCAGGAATGGAACCAGATTTAGCACTTGGACCAGCTCACAAGTAAGGAATCTTTATGATCTTAACGCTTAAATTACACATAATAAACTATCTAACAATGTGTGGCATGTTTTAAACTTGTGTGTTTCAATGCTTACTACCACGTCTACAATAAGCTGCCGGCAACCTGTTGAATGAAGTGTCAAGCGGATGGGTGCCACCACTGATACAGCAGTTTAACAGCTGTCTTCATAGATCAGCCACCATTCTGATAACTCTTTGCAGCTCACATGCATTTTTACACACACAAACACTAGTAGTAAATACAACTGTCATAACAATATAAATACCTGCCATGTCTGACTTTGCCTGTGTATTTGAGCGCTAATACGTGCATATGGGAGAGTGAGCTGTATGCATGTATGTGTGTCTATGCAGTACATGTGTTAATGCTCTGTCTCCTAGGTATTGTTCGTAAAACAAAGATTTCCACTGCCGCACTTTCGGTGATGGCCGTCTGTCTCTGGTGTCTTTAGTGGAAACTTACCGTTGCTTCTGTCTCTCAACCGTGTTCTTCTCTGCTAAATATATTACAAAGGACCCCCACCCCCTCTCTGTCTCTCTGTCTAGGTAATAGAACAAGGTTTATAAGGCTCGGCAGGCTTGGGTAATCTAACCCACATGCCAATAGCGCTGTGCCCATTCTCTCCCCTGCTCTAATGACGCCAACACAGACTCTGAAATCTACGCTAGTGAGTGTGTGTGTGGGAACACCAGACCTGGCAAAAGAAAGCTCACCTCAGTCTAGGCCAACAATGAGACGTAGGAAAGTAGTTTCTCTCTTTAAATCAGTTATGATTTACACACACACACACACACACACACACACACACACACACACACAATTGGATATAAGCTCATCCAACACACAGATGTTCCAACTAATTGATTGCGGGTGTGCGTTGCGTAGACCCATTGCTCGTGATTTGCTTTTAATGTGTGGTGCGTTTCTGGCTGACACTTAACAGACCACACAGCAGTTCTTCCCCACCCACACAGACATAATTTAATCAAGAATTGAATCTAATGCAACTGTGGTGCACTGCGTGTGTATTTGTGTGTCAGAGTGAGTGAAACTGTGTGCCTACAGTACACCAGAGAACACATGCCGTGGTATAATGCTGGAAATGTCTGTCAGCGACTGTGCAGATGAGTGTGGTGACTTATGGAGTGTGTGTTAGAGTGACTAATGCTGGACATGTGACACATTCACGATACTCAGCTCGCCACAATGACATCCAGGAAGGACCGCAGGAAACAAGGATGGGATGTCTTTGTGTAAATTAATTTAAGACAGAGGTTTTTTATAAGTTCGACTCTGTGTGTGTGTGTGTGTGTGTGTGTGTGTGTGAGAGAGAGAGAGAGAGACACAGACAGACAACTGCTGCATGTGTTCTTACCACTATTGGTGAGACATCCTGTAGGGCTTGGCAAAACAGCAAGAGGCAGCGTAACCTTTTGACTCCACTGCATGTTTTGTGTGAGTACATATCTGTGTGTGTGCACATGTGTGTGCTGACAGGATTTACTATTCTTCAGTCCATCCTGTCATCGCCTCGTAACTCCCGGACGGGCTGCGATTCTGAAAAGAGACAGACAACCAACCAAAATTGTAGTCTTATGTTCAGTACTACATTTGCATATTTGCTTCGTACTAGTAAGGTGAGCCATCAGAATCCATAATTTTATCATGTCTGGAGGAAATAATCCTCCTGACTAAATGGCTTACATGAACTGTTTGTACCTCGGGCTGTCAATCCATTAATCACAATTTTTTGTATCTGTATACTTTTAAACCCTGTATACTTAAGTGTTTAAAGCTTTTATCATGGCCTGCCTTTGGCGAGGGGGAGGTGGGTGCTCTTCATCAGCCGTATGATTCGCCAGCAAGTGGTATTTGATACTTTGGTGGTAACTCAATTCACATTGGCAGTACATGCAAATAACTTTAGTCTTGTCGAGAGAACCATCTAGAAGGGTTTTGAAACTGAACTTTCCATTCAAAAGTGGAAAAGTCATTTGCGTTAACTTGTTGTTATTGTGGTAATTTTAACATCCCTAGCTATATCTCAGTAGATAATTCAGAAGTTGAGATTGAAAGTTCAATTCTGACCTTGGAAATAATCTCATGCTGCATTCATGCAATGTCAACAGAATGTGAAGAATAGGAAAGCTCCTGTATTTCACACATTATTGCCCCTAGCCTTGTTGCCACACAATTTATGCACCCTTAATTAGCTACTTTTATGTATTTGGATAGGTTTGGTTGACAATTATAGACAGATACAATCAATCAATGCATTGTTTTATTTGAATTAGCTGAATTGATTGTATTTGTAATATAGTATTTTGTTTTGATGTAACTGCCAAATTTGGTGGTTTTACCTCTTTATTTAGACTTTTTTTTTTTTTTCTACCAAAAATATTTTGTGCTGGTCAGGGGGTACTTGGCTTAAAAAAAGCCATTCAAAGGTGTTACAGATTTGAAAAAAGTTGAGAAACACTGGTCTAAACGAGATAATGTGAACATGGCATCCCCACAGGGTTAATTACTAGCTCTTCTGGAGCTTTCAATCATTACACAATGTTTCTCAGCAGATGGATTTGGCCCTGTAGTCATGGAATTGTTATTGTTTTGAAGGTTTTCTAGACATTTTAAAGACTAACTTTATGTTCCATGTTGGCTTAAAAGTTGATGTTGAAAGTTCATTCTTGATGTTGGAAACGGCGTCGATAATTAAGAAGTTTAAAGGTTGAAAGAATAGCTCAACTCTTTTCTCGTCGCCAGTCAAACAGACTGAACAAACCATTTCCTCTCCCAAACAAGTGAGGTACACAGCTCTGGTTGTTTAGAGGAGGCCTATCGACAAAAAGGCAGAAAACTAACATTAGAGTTGTTCAAACAACTAGTGCAGCATAATTCAACATTCTTAAAGCCAAATTATTGCAATGCGAGTCCAACTGGCCAAAGTTACTCCAATATGTAATATTAATAAATGTGGGCCGAGGAGGAGGCTGTGGAGAATTTCCACTAACATCAAACTATCAAGTCTATGATAGTTAGTAGATCATGAATTCTCATTTCATCTGTTCTTTTAAGATATTTGAAACAAACTACAAGAAATCATTTTATTTAAATTTTTAGAAATCGTTTTGCTGATTTTCTCTTGCTATATATATTAGATGCAGGGATGAAAGGGTGAACATGATATGTGCATACATTGTGTGCCTATTGATCTATTTGAAGAGCTGGCGCTGTGAAAGATACTGATGTTTTCTCCAGATTACATGTAAACTACGCTCCCCCCCCCCCCAATGTTTTTGATTGCAGACACCAAATCCATGCAGTGTTGAAGTCTTTGGTTTGTAGGAAGCCTTTTCTTTAAGACTAGTGTAACCTACACATTTCAGTCGTGAAGGGGAGCGATTGGTTGTGTTTGGTTAGGGTTCTGTGAGTGTATTCGACTGCCTGCATGCTCGCCAACTATTATGAGTGCAGGCTTTACAGATCAGAGTGACTTTCCCATCTCCTTTTCTGTCTGTTCATGCAGACATGATGTGAATACAGCATCAGGCTGACAAGGGAGAGAGACAGAGTGAGTGAGAGAGGAAGACACAAGAGTGTCTAGGGCCTGGATGGATGGACAGACTGACAGATGAGTCCAAGGCATTGGGGGCTGTGATTGGCCGGTTCCCCCAGAGAGGTGATGTGGTATTCTGTGTTCATTTTGGCCTAAGCTGCCGTTGATCCCCTGAATGTCACCTACTGAATACATTACAGAAGGACAGAATTTTAGCGATTTATTGTTTACATATTTATAACTTTACTGTGAATTTGCTCTACTTTCTTTTTTTAAAGCCGCTGTAAGAGACCTTTTCACAGGAACAATGAATCACATGACTAGTCGTACGTAAAAGAGGTTGATCTTAGTGATGTAAAATAATCATTGATGCAATCTACCCAGTTTAGCATCTTTCAGCTCATAATGTTTGCTTTTCAAGCCCAAAACTTTACTGTTTTGGTTTATGCCATTTATTTATTTATGTATTTATTGCCACATTTATTTATTTCATGATGTGTTTCAAAGGCATATTTATTCATGTATTTATTAATTTATTTAATATAGAATAAAACGGCATTTCATAGAGAACATGGTGAAAAGCATACATTTCATTTCATGACATGCAGAATGTCCATTTAAAGTTGCGTGCTATTTATATGCGTTCCAATGAGATTACGTTAGACAAAGCTGCCCTCCGGTGGCCAAGAAATCCGCAAATGCAGCTTTAAGATTATTTTCATGGCATTTGGTGTTGTTAAGTTTATAATAAAAAACTAGTCTTTCTTTGCTAATTAGATGTTTTTTTTACTCACTCTTTATTGGTTACAAATGTTGTGTGTATACAGAGCCAGAAACATTTCACACAGCAGAATAAGATGTAAAGTTATCATGGACCCAGACGATTATTTCCAGTCTTTCCTATCACTCATCATCCCATTTCATGTCATCCCTTCTCCCCCTGACAACACTGTGATCAAATGCCCTCCAGAGGCTCAGAGATAGAGGGCTTTTTTTGTCCTAAAGGGGAAGCGATAACTGGAGAACCTAAATATGTTCTGATGGTGGAATCGATAGAGCTTGGAGGGCTGATTCGAAGTCATGGTTCTACTAACGTCCATCTGGAACTCATCTAAATATTATCTGCCTATTTTGGACTTATAGAAAAGAGAAGAGATCCCGAGACGGAAAAACTGGAAGGTAAAAAAAAGAATCCAAAAGGAATGTTGACATTCTGTTTTGAAATGTTTTGAAATGCAACCTCAGGTCTTTATGATGAAGATTACCCATTTAAATATTGCACAGTTTTTGTGTGTGTTCGCATACAGGGATGTCCATATAGATGATATATGTGCATGTCTTTGCGTATGTAAGTGCTGGCAGAGGGGTTATTGATTTGCAAGGGTGAATGTGTGTTGAAATTCAAGGTGGGCTTTCTGTCTCGTCCGTTCCTCTTGGCTGACAGAGCTCCCTGTAGATATGCATGCACTCTACACACCCTCAGTTCACTAATTCATTAGTTTCACTCTCACGCCATTATCAGCGCCATCATCTGGCATAGGAGTAGCTGCTGAAGCAAGTCTGCAATTTCACCTTTGGGGAGGAAATGCACAATACAGCATACTAAATGCCATACAGATGTAGAAAGGATAGAGCTTCCAGTTTTTTCTTCTGTTGAACTGCAAAGTTAGCCTGGATGCCAGCTGAACCTAGCCCCGCCCACAACATTTGAGGTCGGGAAGTTCGGTAAGGACTTAAGCCGTTGTGGAGCAACTACGCTCGAATAAGAGCTGGTCGGACCAATCAAAACATCAGGGCGGCTGTATATGATGATGAACAGATGATCAGTGGTCAACCACAACACCAAAGAGCGCTTGGGTTGAATTTGTTTACAACAAAGGTGGCTGCCGCTGGAGAATGGAGATGTGTAGACTCTGCCATTGCATCTGTTATAGAAGACATCAACAGCGCACTCATTTTAAAATCCTCAACCGGCCTGTTTAGCAATAGAGAAGTCAGCTGGGAAGTCGGCTATTAATAAAATGATCAATAATCAATTTTTTTTTCAAGTTAACAACAGCTGTACAAAATGTACAGTTTTAGACAAAGCCTCAACGACTGCCCGAAAGCACGGTAACGTTATGGTCGAGAGAGGCTGAAGAGAGAAGCGCCCACTCCTCTTTAATCTCTCATTGAGATAAGAGCGAAGCAGCTTAGCTCATTGAATAAGAAATGAGAATTGGCACAAATCGAGCTGAGTCTTCTTGCCGGCCTTCTATACCACGCTACAATGGCTTGAAACAAGATAACCAAGGCATCTTTACAGCAAAAAAATGTTACAAAATCCATGGTAGAACTTCAGACATTACCACAAAGTAATGACATGCGTGTGGCAGGGCACCTTTAAAAGTGACCTTTTGAATGCTGACCTCTTTTTGAACGGTGACCTCCGGCCAAGTTCAAGAGTCACCACAGCAACATAGCAGGCCTGTCATCTCATCCACAGGGTTTGCCTGGTTAACCACTGCCAAACAAGCAGGGTGTGTGTGTGTGTGTGTGTGTGTGTGTGTGTGTGTGTGTGTGTGT
>NC_048408.1:15686299-15727882 GCF_013103735.1 Etheostoma cragini
CATAAATGTCCTGTCATTCAAGGTCAAAAACTCCAATTGGTCCACACAAATAGCATTCATGCACACAAAGCAGTGCTGATTGCAGTGGGCTGTATGATATCTGTGGAGAAAGGGAGGACTAGACACTGGTAAAAACCGTCTGTTTCTCAGGCTGACTCGGATAACAGATTTTATAGTAGTGGCATTGCTTTGTGTGCGTGTGTGTGCGTGCGAGAGACTGACTGCAGAAAGTTAGTATGTTTCTACCTCGTCCTACTGACACATTTATTGTCTGTCTGAAATCTTTGCTGAAAACTCAGACACGCAAGTCCAGCCGAAGTTCTCACCACACAAAGATTTGAAAATGGGAGGAGGGATAGCAGAGCGCGCTCACCAACACCAGATTACAAAAAGGTCTCAGCCGTGACCGCTTGACCACTGAGCAAATCCACCTGTTGAGGAATTCATTAAAATCAAAACAAATCAATTCAAATTCAAACAGCTTAATTACCCCATTAATGATGTATTTTTGAGTATGTTATATTTTAAGGTTCTTGCTATCATGCATAAGGTTTCATTATAATTTATAATGTTTTACTGCACTCCACCCAGATAGAACCTCATTATTCAAACCCTGTGACTTTTCCAATGGTTTGTGGTATCTTGGACACCAGTTCAGTCCTGTGTAGCTTTAGGCAACAAAAGTACTTTGGCTGATGTTCGGGAAAGATTGAGATTTCTGTTAAATGTTAATAAAGGAAACATTACCCATCTCCGGCTTCAATTTTTTTCAATATTAAAGAAAGAACCAAGTGCCTTGTCTGCCTTAACACAATAATACAATAACGTTAATCAGGCTTTAGTTGCTTTGAGTGGATATGGTGGATATGGTAGGAAAATAAAATACTACATTTATTTCAAAACTTATTTACTGTTGCAAAATAACATTATTTTGAGCTATTTTTTCCAAATCTTTAAATAATTGTATTAAATTATAAAATATTTTGTTGTTCTGAGGATCAACTGATCTGGGTAGGGCACATTACTTTATGTTTCAGTCTGGAGCGACACTGTGAGTTTCATTTGGAGTTACAACATAACTGTACACATAAAACAGAACAATTATAAAACTATAGTTTTATAATAAGGATGCAACTAGGGATAGTTGCAAGCATTTTGTTAGTCAGATAATCGTGTTTCCTGTTTCCTTTTATCAAGATAATTTAAATACAAATAATGCTTACCCAAGTTCCACTTACTTTACAGTAAGTCATATTTCATCTGCCAGCTATAAAAATGAAAAAAGCCTTTATTTGTGATGGGCTAGAGAAGGGGTGCATTTAAATTACATTATTGCACTGGCACTGATCTCTTGTGTGTCATAACCTCACTTTCTGTAAGGGGAAATTTCCTGTAACAATATTCTGCAATACACGCTTCTCTGGGAAATTTTCTCAGAATGTCACAATTTTTACTTTCTTCAAAAACAGATTTAAAGCTATAGTGCGTTGTTTCGGTCGCCCCCATAAGGAATTCTAAGTAATGACAACAAAACTGTCAGTGTGTCCACATGACACAAACCTTATTTCATGTAATGCTTGTCCTTGAGGATTAAAAAAACATGAACGACTCTTTAGATGAGGTTATCTTCACACTAGTTTTTGCGCGGGAAAGTCACTGGACAACACTATTTTCTGAACATAACCATATTGAGAAATACAGAGAAAGTTGTATGGAGCTGATTGTCTTAATTAGCTTTGTAGCAACTCCTTTGGCTATAGCTTGAATGTAATCAACATTATGAGATATTATTATAAAAAGTTACGCACTAAAGCTTTAACATCCAAAAAGAAAAATGTTAAATGATCAAAATAAAAGCTAAAAATATGAATGATAGGTCATATCTATCTGTGTCTGTCTGCATCAACCCCTTTTTTTTTATCTCTCTGTCTCAAAGAGACGACGGATTCCTTTCATTTCCCAAGTGGTAATATCCTCTCTATTGATTGACGTGTCCTGTTAGAGTTATGACAAAAGAGCCTGTTAGCACACACTCACCTGGGGGGGATTGGGTGACACACACATACACACACACGGTCAGTGCAGTTTATGGAGAGATTCCCCGTGTATGTTAGAAAGTAGTACCTACAAGAGTATAAATTCGAGGATGAGAGAGATTTGATTTCAACAACTGCCCTAAAAGGATGTTTAGATGGGTTCAGTTTCACTGTCCTGTTTACAACTGATATGATACAATATTTAAATAACATATATGTAAAGTGATACACATGTCCTCGGGACAGTCATCTATCACACCCCAGTGAAGCAGTGACATTCCTAAACTTGCTTGAGTGGGATTTGCTAATCTACAAAAAAATATGTGAACATATACATATACATACGTAGCCATGTTACCACCCGAGCAACATTGTCCAGGGTTCAGAAACTTTTGACCATCCAACAAGCAGAACTGAGGAAGCATGCTCTGACACATGACATCACATTGTATTGTGTTGTCTTTTTTTCCTCCTGTTAATTAGTGTTTACGGTTACACTTTGTCTTCCAAGTTTGTAACAGTTGCTAAAAAGCGTGAAAATAGCCAGGAGACAGGCAAACATGAGCATGTTTTTCCATTTAAATAGGCTACAAATTGTTGCTAAACTTTTCCATGCATTTAAAAAAAAAAAAAAAGTGGTGCCTCAACTGGTGAGCTGATCCTCACTGTAGAGAACTGGGCAAATGACCAATCTCTCTACTTTGATATTGTTATCTTTGCTGTCACTACTAGTGTATCTCAAACTGGTACTAAAAGTCTGTATTCACTCTGTTTAATCCACATGGGAATACAGAAATGTTTCACTTGAGACACTTTCAAAAAAGGATTTTCGGTTTAGCCAACAATCCTCAAAGTCCCTCAGAGTAGAAGGAATTTTTGCACATAAATCAACCAACAACTTGATGAACGTGTAATTACAGTTGTTCAATGTTCTGATCATGTTCTGTTGCCGTGTTCTTGCAAATTTGTATCCAACCTGCTGATGTTATGGCTGTAATAGGAGACAGAGCCCCGAAGGCTTCTTATCAGGGCCATCAGCAGGTGGGCTTTTACTTTATAGATGCAAACACACACACACACACACATGCAAATGCACGCATATACATACCGAAACTTGTGCACAAACGGCTCCAGGTTAAATACCTGAGAGCCAAGAGTCGCAATTCCAGCCCCCACCCCCAACACACACACACACACACACACGCACACGCACACACACGCACACACACTCTCTCCCTCTTTTGCATACCTCAAAGGAAAGCGAGCGTAGCAGAGCACTTGCAGCTTACCCCCCTCTCCTTGAGTTTAATCTGTTTTCACATTCAGAAATACAGGAACACACACATGCCATACACGCATACTACGTATACTCCAAGCACACACACACGCAGAGGAGGGAGGGAAAGGCGTGTAGAGTTTCTGAGTTGAAGCCTTGTGTAAACACCTGCCAGTAATCTACCAGCTGAGATGAATCCATATGAAACAGAACCTGTCCTTACAGTTCCTCTTATACAGTCTGTTTCAGTCTGCTTCACATCTCAGTGTGAACTCGGTGAGGCCACACTCAACTCTGCGGTGTACTGATAGGAGCCCAGCAGCTCGGATGTGATTCTGCATATAAATGCTAGCCTTCGTCGCTCCACATGATGGTTACATGATTGCTGCACTTCTCCTGCACTGCTACCCGACCCTCAAAAGAATCGTGTGAAGGATCCAGCAACAGCACCGCACAGGATGCCGGGTGGGGATTTTCTGTAGTGGCTCCCACAAAAGACCGGAGGCCTTGATTATGATAAAAGCCTATTTTATGCTCTTCTTGGCCTGGGTCTAAGTTGCCGGTTCACCAAAAGTATCTCAAGGATCAAAGTGCAGGGGCAAGCTTGTGGGTCAACAGACCAAGGTGCATTTTCTTAAGAGTTCAAGTCTGTTTCATGTCTTTTACACTGTTTTGAACTTCTTGTCCTTTTATCGACTTTGTCGCCCTCTTGAAAGAGCACAAACTTCCCCAAAAGCAATAAAAAAATATAACTGTTTAAGTAAGCTTTTTTCATGGCTTTTGATGAACCACCAAAAACTGTGATTGAGCTGATATATCTGGATTTCTTTTCATAATTATGCATAAAAACCTTGTTAAACATTATTAGTGTGGGTGTGTTGCTATGCATTAGTGATAAGATTCACCAGTGACTAAATTATTAATCCATGGCTTTTGAGTTCTATACATTTCTAAAACAGAGAAATGGAAATGTAATCCTGACTACATCAAATCAATACGTCACTTAAAATTTAAGCCACTTTTAGCATTTTTTCCAAACTATTGTAGATTATTTTGCTGGGGTTCTCAGCACGGGAAGCTTACTGTTTCAACAAAGTGTTCTAACTGAGTTTTTGATGCAATCTTAATGTCTATAATTTCTGATCTGTGATTTCCTGTAATGCCAACAGCTGAATTTTCTATTTACTAAGAAAACAGACAGGGAGACACAAGAGAGAAATGGGCGGAGGTTTTTAAAGCAACACTAAAGCATTTTTCCCGCTTCTGTCCCCCTCCAGGTTGGAAGCGGAATGGTCCTTTACTGCTGTCATAATGTCTCATTCAAACTACAGATCTGCTACTCTGTAATGTAATGGACAATTCCTCTTCCAACCTGTATGGGGAACAAAATGGGAAAAGTGCTTTAGTGTTACTTTACCTACCAGCAAGTGTGTAAACCAGCTGCACACATTTTATGGTGTAACTATGCTTGTTGTTTTTTTGAAAACTTTTGTTGAAAACTTGGTCAATACAGTAAGGAGACTTTAAGAATTGAGCCACTTTCCACACTCTTGGGGGATGACCCTGCATTGTTTAGCTGAAGCCTCTTGTAATCCTGCTGTGTCAATGCAGGGCTCTCAATGAAATAAATGAGGAGGCGAGACTTTTGGACGAATTGCTAATGTCAGTCTGAATACAGTCCTACATCTGTTATTAACTGTAGGTAATGCTGATTGCAGACTGAGATTTTACCAGACAGACGCATTTCATAGATCTTTTCTCAAATGTACAGTGTGATACAACAATCCCTAATCAAAGATTTCTTCAAAATCAGTCACAATAGGTAATGTATTTTCCCCCTGATTTTTCCGCACTCTGAACATAATAACTTTTCTTGATAGCGATAGTGATTGCGGTCAGAACACAGCGCTTAGTGCTGCTTAGTGAAGGGACCTTCTTCCAGCTTCACACCCTATGAGAAAAATCATGTTTTCCTTCCTGTTTGGAATGAAAAGCGATTTTACATTCTTTCCTCAGGCAAGAGGATAGAGGGGGAAGCCACAAAGGGAAAACGATACTCTAATGGCAGAATCAGAGCACAATAATGATAGATGCAGGTTTCAGGCATAATCCACGGGGATGCATATGCGGGGCATGCTGGGATTGATAGAACCATTAAGGAATGCTATGCTGCTATTGCTCCCGTGCTGCTGCTGATTGACAGCCCGGTGTGGCCCAGCCTGGTGAGGTCAGGTTTCTGGGATGAGATTCATTTGTCTTCATTTACATATCAATCTACCAAAGTGGACACCGGGATTATGCAGGAATTGTCATTTGATTGTTATTCAGAGGGCCATGTGAGTGTATTGCTGGTTTTATGTCCTCTATATGAAGATTGTTAATATCTGCTGTGTGTGTGTGCGTGTGTGTGTGTGCGTGTGCGTGTGTCAAATCCCCCCAAAAATTTGCGCGTGAGAGAGAATATCTTCCTCCTAACTGATATGTTGTTTGACGTTTCATTCACTGCACCTGATTGGAGAGGTTAATAATGCTACCAAAAGCAATCAGGGCAAACTGCACATGCGCACATGCACAACGCATGCCCACATAGAGTACATGAACACACACACATTTACTCTACTTTGGTCATTACTCATATACATTTCTGTCATGTCAACCTAGTTAAATAGCCATAAATAAGAAGAATTTAAAACCATCTATAAATCTCATCTGTAAGACCCAGGACTAGGTGGAGAGATTATATCTTCAACCTGGCCTGGGACGCCCCCCCAGTTGGAGCTGGTTGATGTGGCTCGGGAAAGGGAAGTTTGGGGTCCCTTACTTGAGCTGCTGCCCCCGCGACCCGATACCAGATAAGCGGATGAAGATGGATGAATGGATAACACACACACACACACACACACACACACACACACACACACACACACACACACACAATATCTAACAACAACCACAGCCAATGTCAACGTGCCACAAGGTCCACGGCTGTTTCTGGATCAGGATTTTCAGAGTCAGAGTCTGCTTCTAAAACCAATGCATCGACTCGGAAGGGAGATTGTCATGTTGCTACGTTTCGCTCATCAGGATCAGAGAATTAACTTGCCAGTCTCCTGCAGATTCTGCTCACCTGGGATAGCTATCCAGCTGGCTTGAATTTTTAAAATCTAAACATCAGAGTAAACACAGAGGACAGGGTGAAGAAGAAGAGATCAAGCTAGCAAGATCCTATCTGTAAATCACTCATCAGGATAGGGACATTAACTCACCAGTCTCCTGTTGACTCCTTCAAATGTAAACGAGTGTACACAGAAAAAGGTGAAGATGGCTATCAACTATGATCTATGCCTACAATCCTGACTATTTGGACAAATAAAGCACATCTTTGCATCAATCTTCTTCTCTTCTTTTTTTCAGAGGTGGCACCAAGGCAAGCGTGGAGGAATTAAACACAGACGATTCTTAAAAAGTTTTAAATATCAAAATCAAAATTGACGGGCTTAATAAGTCTTAAATTTGCTGAAGTATTGTGTCTCGGTCTTAAATAATTTTAAACGGGTCTTCATTTTACTACGTCCATGTAACTCCACCTCTAGTGCTCCCGCAGTGTGATTTTAAATTTTTTTTTAATTTAGTGCTTTCTTTTGCTAGTCCGAATGTAATCCGCTGTATTATGACCACAAATGAGACCAACGTACAAAATAAATAGCATCCAATCAGCTTTAGTGTTAATAATGTGAGTCTCTTTTGGATTGTACCACAGAACTAAAAACAGATTTTATTCTCTAGGTATGCGGAAGTTTGGCAATACTTGGCTCGAAAAACCGAATTCTGGGCAAACATTCAGTTGCTTTCAACGTTTTGGAAGTCTACTGCTTCTTATGGGAGCAAGAAAGCAATTAAACTGAGAATGTTGGGTGCACGGGCGCTCAAATCTTATGCAATTGCATAAGCAACTGTGAAGGATCTCTAGCAAACTTACAGCCATCAGCCAGTTCTGCCAAGTATGTGGTGACGGCTCCAGCCCTGGGCCTGGCCCCAGCACTACCTTGACACTGCCTAGGCAAGACCCACAGCAGCTCCGCAACTCCCTTAAGCAACTTGCGTGTCGCTTTTGGATCAGAGCCAACCGAGCTGAGGTGCTCTGGTTGGGTACCGACATGTAAATCTACCTTGCTGAAAAAAGGGATTGTTTACTCCCCTGACCAGTAAGTGTCAGTTCAGTGCCCTTGCAGATCTGCCACCCCCACACTCAACTCCTATATCAGCTGACTTTAGTGTTTTACCTGTTAGAATCACATTTTAATGTTTTTGTTCATCATTTGTGATGTGAAAACATTCGATTTCCGCTCAGTCAGAAAAGGTAAAAGCAACACCTCCATGTCATGGTTCAGAAGCATAGATTTTTTCTCCAGTCAGGCTGCCAACATCACTGTCAGCCCACTCATCACACTGTCCGGCAATAGAGGAGGTTTCACAAGCATCTGGTTTGATAGTAGTTTAGCCAGTTTCAAATAATACCACTCTTCCAATGCAGGGTACGGCTTGACTTAACTCTACTCAACTTGCTCTTTTTTGTTTTCCATTAGCTAGGTGGATAGCACCTGGTATTTGGTACTTTTCTAGTACTGAGCTGAGCCGATACTAGAAGGTGGAGTTGAAACACTGCAGACCACTGATTGGTCAGAAAGAACCGTCACTAGTGTGACACGGAACACAAACCTTGACACAGATTTTTTTGAAATGGCAGCCTGCTAAACTACTGCATGGTGAATTGACGTGGTACTTCTGTTTGGTTGTGGATTAAAGGATTCAGCGATTGTCTCGTTAAAGATGATGTTTCACACAGCAGCTTCACAGTGTCGCTATGGCAATCAGCTGAGAATCGTGCCGAAACGCAAGCGGTACTATCCACAGTGGAAAATGGAAAGAGAAAAGTACATGTATCAAAAAAGTGAGTCGAGCAGAGCCGTACCATACAAAGGAAACACGCATGCACACACGCACGCACACACATAAACCCGTGAGCAGTGTCAGTATAAACGGGAGGGAGGATTTCTTGTTGTTACAGTGTAATAAGGGTGATGTTCAACAGGTGGGTATAATGGAGCTGAGTCTCATCGGATCAAGACCACACACACACACGCTCGCGTTCATACTACTTCTGAACATGCTTCAATGAAGGACATCATCTGTATAGATTACTATTACAAATCCTTTACTTTATATCAAAAACTGGATGTCTATGGCTACCAATGTCTGTGTTATCAGCATCCAAAAAAAGCACTTTAAGCATATGAGTGTATAAAATGAGAAAGGGAAATGGTGGTTGGAGCTTAAGGAACAAGTGGTTTTAGGGTTTTTTGGGGGTTTGGTGACCCTAATGGTTTGGGAGAGGAATGGGAGACGATAGGCAGTTTAGATTGAAGAGGTTGCAGGTGGGTTGTGTAGCCTTTGTGTGCTAAATCCTGCTTGTGTACTAGATTGTACTGGTTTTAATGGATGTGTGTGTGTGGAGGGCTGTACAGGCATTACTTTTCAACCTCGGATAGAAAGCTGATTCGGGAACAACTAAACCTGAAGGAGAGAACAGTAGAAGAAG
The DNA here is from genome assembly GCF_013103735.1 of Etheostoma cragini. Lineage (NCBI taxonomy): Eukaryota > Metazoa > Chordata > Actinopteri > Perciformes > Percidae > Etheostoma > Etheostoma cragini. The sequence continues at coordinate 15,695,211 of NC_048408.1, forward strand.
GGTAATATAGGGATAAATAGTTAAAGAGAGAAATTAGTCAATCAAAACACATTATTTTGAACGGGAAAGTGGGAAACAAGATGGGAGAAAGGTAATTATCATGTTTTCCATAAATGGAATGTGCAGTTCACTGAGTTTTAGTTTTTTTTTTTTTTATTTACTAAGAAAGCAAAGGAGACGTGGGAGAGAAACTTCTTGAGGGGTTTTGACGGCCGAACAGGGAAACAAACAACTCAACTACTGCACACACTTTTATACACTAATGTGTATTGGCTACTACTGTATGTTAAAGTCTGACTTTAGTTGTTTGGAGAAATTCAGGGTTTTGAATTTGAGACACTGACGTGATGAGGATTTAGTATTTCATTGAGTATTGAATATCAGTCATTTGTTTTAAACTTATCTGTACTTTGTTTATTGTTGCTATTTGGGGCTCATTAACTTTTCTGTTATATAAACATCATGCATATTTCTTTAGAAAGATTGATTCATTATCATGAAACTTTCTGTATCCAAGTGACCATGTTATTAACTACAAATGCTAATGTTAGAATCCTAATGGCAGTGCTGACATGAATGGGTTTAGCAAGTATAATGTTTATCATGTTCACCATTCTAATTTAGTGTGTTAGCATGCTTACATTTGGTAATTAGCACTATACCCAAAGTACAGCTGAGCCGGATGGGAATGCTGTTAGTTTAGCAAGTTATTTAGACATAAACCAAAGTATTGGTAAAAAAAAGTCTTTGCCACTTTCTCTTTCACCACTGACTTGGTTGACGTTTTGTTTGAAGTGTTGGGGGGCACGTTGACTTCTTCTGTTGATGGAGGCCTGTTTTATGCGCTGAGGCAGAGCAACAGATACCCATGTAATCGAATCTGCTACGCTAGGGGCGCATTTCAGAGCCAAACCCTCTACAAGCCAAATTTATACAAATGGGCCTCTTTTCACAGGACAATACAGCTGCTAAATTTACTGCTGTACTATAACGGATGCAGAAGCTCAAATGCACTGAAGTGAAAGTGAACACATACACAGACACATAAACACAGACACAGACACATACACACACGCACACACACACACACACACACACACACAGCACTGTTTCTCTGTTAAAAAAAATTGTATCCAACTTGTGCTGATCAAATCTCAGGGTGATAGTAGAGATAGCGAAGGTTGAGGAGGTAAATCGATAGCTGTGTTCCCTATTAAAGAAAAGGCTGACGCATGCATTGGGCTTTGTCTGCTAACTGACAGCTGTAAAGATGAACAATGACCATCCTGATTCATAACCTGGAAAGAGGGACCTTTTCTAAAAGCCTGTAACCACCATTTGTTCTTACTGGCACCAAATGGTGTGTGTTTTATAGGAGTTTGCCCTTAAAGGTGAATCCAACCCAGAGCTCTTTATTAGGACAGTAAACGGATGGTGTTTCGTAGGTACTTCATCAAGGAGATGCAAGAGACGGCTGGATTCGCCTGTTTGCAACATCAGAGAAAAGGGTTGCAGGTGCTCACATGCACATAAACACAACTTAAAATGAAGCACATGCATATAAAACTGGGGCAAAGGTTTAGTGAATCAATATTTTTTCCTTTGAATTGCAGCTCAAAAGTAGAGCGACATTGAATTTTAAGCCAGGCAGTGAGCTGTTTTAAGATTAGTGGAGTGACCCTTTTCTGTGCGATTGCATTGCCAGAGCCTCTTGCTCAAAGTGCTTTGTGATGCCATGAAGTCAGGCCCACGGCTGCTATCTACAAGTGTCCTACCCTTTCCTTCCTTTCTCCTCTCCCTCTCCTTGTCGCTAGTTATCACTGTCAAAGTCCATCTGCGTTGTTTAAGCTGGGAGCTGTCACAGAGAAGTGTCACCACGATGTGATGCTTCAGACGCCTGGTGACAAAACCGCCAGCTGTTTTTCAGATATGTGGAATAAGTCTTTTTACACACACACACACACACACACACACACACACACACACACACACACACACACACACACACACACACACACACACACACACACAACCATAGACACTTCACTTATCAGCCACTACCTTTGGATACATTATTTCTTTCCCAGGTTCATTTATATTGGACCAGACACTGTAGAAATCAATTCAAGTTTAGCTCTTTCTTGCTTTCCAGGAACCGATTTGACAGGCTTAAGGAAAAAGAAACACACTATTACAGCATCACTAGATTGCTTATGTCTGTACTTAGTGAGAACTTGCTGTTTGCTAATGATTCTTTGGCAAGCTTGCTAATAGGTTCTTGTAGTCTCAGCTCTGCATAAGCTGTTGCCTGTGGCATTTCCACAAGCTTTGCTTTATGTTTTTCTCTGCACTACATACGCTTTATAATTTCACATTTTATATTTTTATATTTTATATTTTTATATTTCGTGTCAACACTGTAAAGGGATTGCTTCAATCTTATTGCACAGGTACTGCACTTGTGTATAATGACAATGAAGGAATTATATTCTATTCAATGTGCTTTTTCTATCAGTTGCAGCATTATGAAGAAAAAGAGGGAATGAATGTGAGCAGAAAGGACAGTCAGCGAATAGTGAGACTCGCCTTTAGTGCCAGTGTTAACATTCAGATTTTCTTGTTAATGAAGCAGTCATAACCTTTTTTACATTTTGAGAACAGATTGGTTACATCCTCTGTCATCTTGTATTATTTTCATTTTTGAAAAGACAAATAAATGGTCATTAAAGTGGACAGAAAGTAATTAAACAATTTGGTTGAAACTACCCGAACACAACATATCAAACTGGGTGAGATGTATGTGATTCTCAGAGCAGGTTGTGATTTGTAAGCCACCCTGGTTGCCTGAACTATTTACATAAAGGAGAGAAAACTGGACAGGGTGCCAACGTCAGCTTGTTGGCTACTTATTTTACATCACAATTAAGCCACATAGAGCCTGTGAGCATTTTGTGATAAATAAAGCTTGCTTTTAAGCCATGCTGATATTTGACAATAGAAACAGGGAGATGGTCCTAGATTTGTTTTACATTATACACTTCACTGCAGCTCTCAGTCATGACACACTGAGACGGAGGTGATGGAAAGTGGGCTTCTGAACATCCTCTTCTCTTCAACTCGCTGCCAGGTCTCTTCCGTCTGTGTTCATCTTCCAGATGTTGTTGCGCTTAGAGGAATGCTAAACATCTCATAACACTGTAATGCCATTGCTAAGATAAAGTACATTTTTTTGCATTGCATTGAAACAAATTAATTACGGAATTTATCTAAGTAAACACTTCATACTAAGTTTGAAAGACTTTGGCATGGTTTCCCTAACACGAAAAGGACCTTGTTTACTGAAATAATTAACCTTATTATTTGTGTATTTATGCCTTTATGCCACCAACATAAGCTCTCCTCCCTGTTTCAGTTAGGACTTATAGCCTAAGTTATAACAACAGGTCTTTATTTTTAGGCGTAACATAAATATGGGAAGAAAAGGCACTTACTCATTGGCTGCAAGAAAACAGAGAAGAAGCCAGCGGCGACAGAAACACACTCATGCACGCAAACATACACACATGCAAACCTTAAAATGGACTGAATGAATTGAGGTAAAGCTTGAGATGAATTGATGTGGTTGAGGTCTGATGGAGATTTCATGTGTTTTAAACTCAGATAATGAGCCAGCTGTTAAACTGTTACAATGACCAGATTCAAACGCACACGGACACACAGTCTGCCAAAAGTCAAGTTATAACAAAGACAATATGTGCAATAAGGCACCATTTAATAAAGAATGCAGCTTAAAAAGAACATTAAAAGAATACCTTGTCTGTTGTATTTCAGTCCCACCATGTCATGTGTCAGACTGACGTGTGTGTCTGTGTATTTGTGCGTGATGTATGAGTGGTTTTCGGGAGTATGAATGTTGGTGCCGTGTTTGATTTCTGATAACGTCACACAAGCAAGAACACTAAAATAATATCAGTAATGTGTGTTTTTGGCCACTAGTCTCAGCTTCAACTGATTCCAGCCTGATGCCTCTGAACTTGTTGGGTGTTCTCGATGTGTGTGTGCACATATTTTTATCTGTTTCACTTTGTGCACACCCATGCTTATATTTCAGCAGGCTGATGTGTGTGTGTGTTTGTGTGTACATATGCGGTACATGTACATTCTCAGTATGTGGCTCAGTCCCCACAGCTGCTCAACGCTGTAAATCTAGGGTTATTCCTCTGCCTGCAGGTCTGCATTTAGTTAGTCGAGTGCAGAGCGTCAAAGCGAACGTTAACCTAAAACCAAACAACAACAACACCAGCCACCACGCCACCGCAAATCCTCTGTCTCCAGCCACACACACTTCACACACCACTTTTAAAATGTCAGCTTGATCAAAGACAGACGTTCAAAAAAAGTTTGAGTTTTTAAGGGCACTGGTGGGCTGCAGATGCAAACATGTCTCCTAGAAATTGAGTTTATATACCACTAATTTGCAACAGAAATATACATTTTGAGAGAAACAAAATGCCTAATGCTTAACTGGGTTACAATAACTACTTTGTTAAGGATAGGGGACCTTCGTTGCCACGGTTATACAAATAAAAATATAGTTGGGGTTATGGAATGATCGAGATCATGGTTAAAAAAACAAACATTGACTGTTAGTTTGAAACGAGAAATGAACACAGGTTTTCTGTGTTTATGTCTGGCAATTTGTGACATCCAGTTAAACCGACCTTCCTACAGTAGATGGATTTTGTCGCTATAATGTCACCTAACTTCCTCCTTGCTTCCAACGGACAAACGCTATTAGTACTACGGGAAAACAAATTTAAGTCACAACATAAAAGTGATTCATTTTTTCAAAGATTATGTTTGGGGGCTTTGTTGTAGTGATAGTGGTTGGACATGAAAGGGGGAGAGAGATGGGGGATGACACGCAGCAAAGGGCCACAGGTTGAGTTTGAACCCCGCTGCTGCAGGACTCAGCCAACACAGGGCAAACACTCTTACTGGGGGAGCTAGAGGCCGCCCCGTGATTCATTCTTTCAAGAGTAATTTGTAACTTTACAAGAACTCAACACTTTATTCATTGGAAAAAAGAAATTCCCATGTAAAAAAAATGTTTCCCATGTAAAACAAAAATGTTTCCCATGTAAACTAGTGGCAAAGCAAATAAAAGTAGTATATGAACATATTTTCATGGAGACAGGGTTGGCATGTGTGTCTGATGAGTCAGTCCTGTGGCTGCATAAGCATTTTTAGGATGTAGGAAACAAGGGTGTAGAAGGCTGTGATGTCCTCACATACCCTCCCAAAAAGCAAAACCTGTGAGCCATCAAACAAGTATTCTGATATCACTTCCTTACCTAAACAAAGGTTAATTCATTTATTAAGGGTCGGCGCACGCCAAGTTGCAATTACCACTACATGGTGTAGCCATAACTCTGGAATACCCCTGCTCTTATTTGCCAAGCTCTTTGCTGGCAAACAGCTCGTCCAAAACAGGCTCATCGGTGAGTCATGAGCGAGAGAAGACTCCCGTCACCCCCAGCCAGCGAGCCGTCGCAAAAATCACCAAGAGCTGATGGAGAAATTCAGATTTTGTATTCTTTATACCGTTAATTATAATATTATGGATGGAGTGCAGTGTTTTGGAGTCTGTTACAAATGGTCTAATAATGAATGAAGCCATGCAATCATCTCAAATACACACTCTCTCCTGGGAGAAGTCGTATGATGTATCTCACTGTGTGTTGTCATCCGGCCACCCCTAATCCCTGACGTCTTCCATCCCTAAGTTGACCAGTGACCTGGGCGATGGCGTGTGTTTGTGTGTGTGTGTATGTGTGTGTGTGTGGGTGTCAGGTGGTTTGTTGTCATGATATACACAATGTCTGCAGGTCTGTGTGTGTGTGTGTGTGTGTGTGTACAAGGGTTGACTCATATTCATTTTTGGTTTCCATAGTCTCCAGCCCCTCCTTACACTTGTGTCTCTCACAACAGCCTCACCTCTCCTCCCTCCTGCCTACAGTGACTCACTGCGGTCTGTTAGCACTCATACCCTCAAACCTGGGCTGGAGGGTGGGATTGGATGGGTAGTGGTGGGTGGGGGTGATGGGGTGTGGTGCAGGGGTCAGTGGGTGGTTAGTGGGTGTTTCCTCTTGTATTCTGGATGGCTACACATGTATAATTGTGTGTTTAGCAACCTCTGGAAGGCTTTTGCTAGGTGTGGACATTACACACACACACACACATACACACACACACACGTGAATATGCAGACAAACAGCTGCTGGAACACTTAGTGGTGAAGCCATATTTGCAGAAATCACAGTGACAAGCGGTATTAACCCTAAATGTCAGCGTCAATTTTACTTAGAGAAGTGCTGCACATTAGGTGGACCAGGCCAACATTTGGCTTGGCTGGAACCCACAGGAAAGGGAACCCTACTCTGCATTTCAACTACTTTTAAGTATGTTTAAGTACGTTAAGTTTGATTTTATTATGCATTTTAGCAAGCTTCATTTCACAGTCTGTTTGTTTCACTGTTTCAGTGCACACATGTACCCATGTATATCCATCACATCCTCATACCTCATACCTAAAAGACATTATGGGTAAATTTTAAAGACTCCCAAAACAACACACACAACCATTATGTTTGCTGCTGCACCGTGGTGGTTCAATGTGACGGTAATCACGTGACCCTTCTATTTAACTTCACGGGCACAAATTTAAACAAGTAGTGAACATTGTGAAACAAAATAGGTGAAACATCAGGGATTGGAATGAAATGAGTCATGTAAAACTACTCACATCAGGACGTAATGACAACTAATAATTCCTGTAGGCCTACACTGCTCCGTGAAATTGCGACCTGAGCACCAGAGAATCAGTTACAGTAATCAGCGTCAGCAAAATAAATAAAACGATGAAAAAAAAGTAGGCCTGTTCTCCCCAACACTCTCCCCGGTCAATGCTCCGACAACAGCCCAGACACGGAGCTACTTTAGCCACCAGTCTCCCTAGTCCCTGGTAAAATACCAAGCCCTGGTCCTTTGTTGGAGATGGCATCCGACTTATAGACGGAGTAGAGCCTACCGAGCCTGAGCTAGAGACTCAAAATAAAAAGGGAAAAAACACATAACACATTTCGTAAAGACTGGTTAGACCAGCTGTCTGTTGAATGTTTTATTTTGCTTTTAGTTTTGGCAGCAGAGCCAGAGCTTTTTTAAAGATATTTATTTTTATACACAGTATAATTGTGCATCAAATACAACATTATACACCTACACCTTATTCCTGTTTAAAATCATTTACATAATAGAAATGAATGGATATGAAGCGTGATGAAAAGTTGACCTTGAAATTGTGGTGTTAAAGGAAAAATTTGGGCGCACCTAAATTTTGTACTTGTGTACCTAAACAAAAAAGCTAGGCGCACTAGTGCAACCAAGGCAAAAAGTTAGTCTGGAGCCCAGCTTGGGATAGGCCACAGCTGTCATCTGGTTTGATTTACCATGTCTCACACATGGTTGGTGCACTCATCATCTTCAGTTGGTTTCCTGATCATGCATTTTGGGCCTCCAGGTGGCCTGGCTTTTCATGTCACACCCCTCTCTCTTCACCCATGTTTCCTGTATTACTGTATTATAACTGTGCATCAAGTCCTTAAAACATACAGCAAAATATACAATTTGACCTTTCTTCAATAAATCATCACAAAACACCACAATGCAAAATAGAAACTCCTTATCTTCTCCATTTGGCTTTCTGCCTATGCTTTATGTTCCAGATTGAAGGGAAAGCAAATTTTTTCTGAAATGGTGACTCAAATACTTTTACAAACAGTTGAGTGCTGTGGCATTAATAATGTTGACAAACACCGATATAATCACCAGTCTCAGTGCAGCCGCCCAGTAATTACAGTTGGCCTTGATTAACAGGTAACATTTATTTGCAATGCTCAAATCTTTATTTCATACTCACACAGCTGTCTGACAACAGAAACAGAACAAAATATGTAAATGAACACAACTAGATTGTGTTTGACTACATTGAAATGAAATGTAAGGGATAATAGAGAGCAGGAGGCAGAACAGAACGGAGGTTTAACCAACTGTAATCAAAGCTGAGTCTGTTTCTACATGAAATGTTTGTGTCTGTGTGTGGATGTGGCCTGAGGTTAGTATCACAGTGACTCATTTAACACTTTCAAAGCCACTTAGCACTACCAAAGCAGCCAAAGGGCTTTGACACACAAGCCCCCTTGAGGCTCCACGCTGCTGAAACAAGTCCTATCTACTCTACAGATGACACAGAAATGTGCATTGACTCAGTAGAAAAATTATTATCACCATCAGAGCACAGAGACTTAGCCTGGTCCTACGAGACTCTCGTACATTTCATTTGTACAGAGAGTCTGTCCACTCCCACTAACACAAGTGTTGTCTATGAAGGTAAATATGGTGCAAAACCTGAGAGAGCATAGCTGCGATGTGAGCACAGAATATGATTTGAGAGCGCGTAAAAAAAATCTGCACTTGTAGATGTGATTCCAAATCAATAAAATCATAAATAATCTAACAATTGACTTACAAGAGAACAGAAATGGACAGGTAAAGACATAGAAGAGAGAACATTAAAGCAGAACTGTACTTAAAAAAAAAGTACACACTTGCCTTGCTACTTCCCCTTTGGTGCTCTGTGTAATGACGTTTACTGCTTCTAAATTCCATCATACTTTGTTATTTGCAATTGTATTGGGGTTATTGCAAAAAAAGTATTAGGTAATATTTTTAAAAAGTCCCAATGTTTTCACTGCTTTCTCAAAATAGTATGACTTTATTGTTAAATTCTTACATTTTTCTGATATATTTTTGACTTTGTTTTTTAAATATTTACTTTTTTGTTATGCTGATATCATTACCTGTCCTGTTAATAGAGACATATTGAGGGTGGCTACAGTGCTGAAAAGAAACTTTGGGTTGTTCTTATTTTCTTCTAAAAGTGATGAGTAATAGTCTGATCTGGCATTTCTGAGGGCCTTCCTAAACATTTTCAGACTGCCTTACCAATCTAAATGAGATTCTTTCAGTTTAATGGAATGCCATTTATTTTCAAGTTAAGGAGTTTTAGGTTTTTGGTTTAGGATTAATTAACAAGCTTGAATCAAAGATGGCTGCAACTCCACCCCCCCCCCCTCCCCCTTCTTGGCCTGCCTCTAGGAATTTGAGTATTATCATGACTGGGAGGAGTGTCTTCATTTAGACTGACATATTCTTCATGGCCCAGCCATGTTTCAGTAAGACAGAATAGATCAAATTGATTATCTGATATCAGATCATTTACTAGAACTGCTTTAGAGGACATATATCTAATATTTAATAGTCCACATCTAATTTTCCTATTCTGTTTTATCATTGCAGTAGTAGTTTTAATCCCATTAGGTTCTTAAGTATAGCCCCTCTTTTGTTTACCTTTGATTTAACCAATCTGAGTCAGGGGACAGACATCGTGGTTATCAGACTATGAGTGGGCGACTGACCCAGTTGAAGCACAGAGGAGCGCATTGCACTGCAACTCTGACTACTATTATCAGCCTTGGGTTGTCATGGTTTATGGCCGATAAAAGACTTGAGTTGATTTTTTTATACGAGAGCGGCTCTGTCAGCAACAACATGTGATCTAATCGTGTCTACATTAGATTTGCTTATGCAAAATAATGAACAGCATAATGAAGGAATACCAGAGTTGAAAGAAAATACTTTTTGTATCTTTTTCTGCAGTTTGACAAACATCAACCACCATGTACGTACTAGTGCTAATTATATCATTCTCTTGTGTCAAACTCTCTTTCCCTGTCTATAGTTTCCTCCAATCTTAACCTGACTCCAACCGCAGAGGGGAGAAATGCTATTCACAAGGGGAACATGCTTGTCATGGCATGGTAACTGGTCACAATGTGTGTTTTCTTCTAATATGTGTACTGTGTGTAATGATGTATCCTGATACATCATTTCTGATACCTACATTGATACATACAGTGATTTCTTGGGGAGTCAATGCACTAGAGCAGAGAAAAGGTGCATTTCATTTTTGTGCTGTGGACCAGCTGAACTGTGGAGACAACCTGCCACAGTGAACTGACAGCCTGCAACACACATTTATTTGCAGCCTGACTTTCTTGACATGTGTTCTCGAGCACCCAAGGTCGAATAAGCTGTGTTCACGTATGTGTGCTCATTGTTTTTGTGTCGGATGAGCTGTTAACGGCGACAAGGCTACAGTGGGGAAACTGGTACACTAATGGCATGTGACAAGGGCATGTAGAGTTGACCCAGTCTCAAACTTTCTCTCCTTTTTCTCTCTTTTCACATCATTTTCTCCGTCTGTGTCTGAGCTTAGTTGACAGCAGTTGTGTGGAAGGAAAACCCTCCGGTGTTGTTTTTCCATGTCACTCTGAACCACTGTCATCCAGCCCTGGACACTCTTGCCAATAGTCTCCAGCCGTGATTCCTTTAACATGCTTTTGGCAGGGATTCCACACAATACTCCAGCGCTTGTGAATGTAATGATCTGCTGGTGCCATGAATTTTAAAGCGAGCTATGCAACTCTTGCTCTGATTAGAAGTGAGCTAATTAGCTATGTAGTCTAAGCAGAGGAATGTAAGTAATGATTAGGAGAAAAGTGCTGTGTGTGTGTGTGTGTGTGTGTGTGTGTGTGTGTGTGTGTGTGTGTGTGTGTGTGTGTGTGGATGGGGCTAATGTGTGAGCTGAGCAGACAAAAACTAAGAGGACTTGAACCGAACAGACAACAGGAAGAGGGTCAAACAGAGTGTGATGTGTTTATGTGTGTCTTAGTTGGGAGAAAGGGTATGATAATTAGCCCGTTAATCATCTGGTTTAAATCACCGACGGAGTCCTAAAAGCCTTCAGGGTAGTCACCTCTGTATGTGTGTGTGTGTCTGTGTGTCCAGGTATGCCATGAGTAGCCCTGCACCGTTGGTGACCCCATAAAGTCCTGCCTGCAGGAGAACAGTTCTCCCCAACCATAAATCAACGTCTCAACCAACTGTCATAAAGATCCTGACAGAGCGCTGATCTACGCTGCAACAGCAGAGATTCATACCCATCCTTATTCTACAAAGCTACGACCCACATACTCCACAAAACATCTCGCAGAGGGCCCTTAAACAAGCTGACCGGCCACCGCTAGAGAGTTTTGAGTTAATTGTCAGCAGCGGCAGTAGTAGAGTTTCACTTTATAGCGTTTACTCCAAAGTGTCCTGATTTCAAGTTGCAGCCACTTTTTCTACTATCCACATCTTAACTGTCTGAACTACAAGTCTGTTCCTCCCCTCCTTTGTTAGTGTGATTTATTTCATGCTTTTTTTACCTCATCTTACATTAACTAAAACCCACAATATTTTCATTCTATAACCATTTCCATACTGCAATCCATTCAGATTTTAAATGGTCTATTTTACTTAAGAAGTAGAATTGTATTAACAACTAAAAGAACATGTACAGTACTTCATTTTTTTCTGAAAAATAAGAGCTATTTATAATAATATGTGTACCTAACGTGTTTTTTTGGACAGCAATGAATGACAAAATGTGTTTGTTAACAAATTAGTCATTTTAACCTATATATATATATATAAATTCAAATAGAGTAATTGGATAGTTAACAGCAGTGTATACAAAGATATTGAACTTGTACCAGGAAAACAACGGTGTGTTAAGTGCAAAGAGAGCCATGCAAAAGGTTAGCAGTAGAGTAGTTTGATTGACTTATAGTGTTTCCTTTATGTTGAATTTATTGAAATTTTGAAACAGGGGAGACGCACAATGTAGGCCAGTCGCAGTTGTCTTTTAAATTATCCTGCCGACATAATGCAGCCCCCTTTGGCTGCTGCTCACATTGCAATTTAACAACAAGTAGGCTAGAACTATTCAGAGCTTATTGGGCCCTTCCAGTTTAACTTGATGTAGTTTATTGTCAAAATGTTTGCTTTCTTCCGAGTCAACTATTAAACGAACAGCTCCACCAAAAACGTCACGTGGGGCGATAGCTTTGAAACACAGACACCAAAATCAAGGTGAAAAATAAAAAAACTAAGGCTTACATTACAATAAACATAAACGGGCTAGCTAGCTAACTCAATCTCACAACGTAACTTTTAGCCTGAAGGGGACGGGAGACTAGAAAAGCCCAATTTGTTTGGATAACAGCATTTCATTTTGGTAGATTGCGTACACATAAACACACACACCTACACACACACAGACACACAAACACACACACAGACACAGCAGAGATGTGTTACAACACACTGCACATGCACCTGGGACAAACACCCCTATGCTTCTGAAAGTAGGCTTCACTAAACCTAAAAATAAACATAAGTTTCAATACCACTCTGCTGTCTACAGGCACACACATGTAGGAAGTTTATAATGAGACCACACAAACCAACGTGGCTACTTGATTTGCATGTGAATGACACCATCTTTGTGACCAGAATGTGGAAAAAGTGCTAGTAAAGAAAGAAACTGTCCCACTGACACCTGCCCTGGACACTCTTACATAAGTCCCCCTTCTCCTCCTCCTGAGTCAGGTTGGCTTGGGTCTCCTTCACGCTGAATTACGTTTCCAAATTACACTTTCAAAATAAATGGCATTACATCATTGGGTTCAAACTGCTTATTGTGCGTAATTTGGACTGACACTGACATGCATGTTTCTGGTAAATGATGTGGCGCCACCACTCTTGTCTCAATTTACCCTTTGATGTCAGACCTTTTTTTTTAATTTCTGCCATGGTTCGGTGAATTCACCACCCTGTCACCATTTACCACTCCACAGATTTTCTTTTATTGCTTATCCTAGTTTCAAATGGAATTATTTTTTCCTTGCCTCCACCTCCGTGATCAGTACCTTAATCGCACAGATGTTTTTTTTCCTGTTTTGCAGCAGGATTTACTGTTTTGATTGGACAAAGAATGACATCAGGGGCGCATCTATAGTCATTTGCATAGTAATTTATGGGAGGAGGCAAGGCGGGGTCGATGGCTTGTTGACGTGCGCCCAATTTCACTTTGATTGTGATGGATATGGGGAAGGTGCGCAGGACCTGACGTACGGCCTGTTAAAGCCTACAATATTACATATCACATGTCTAAAAATGGCTTGAAGCTAAATGTTGCACTTTGCAGAAAATACATCTGATGAGGTAGACTACTAAACGGTTCCTGCAGGTCAGGTATGTCTGGATCCGGAGATGAAGGTGAGCTATTTCAGTATCCGTCACTCACCGCCACATGCTCCACCTCCTCACCCCTCAGTAACAGTAGCTCTAGTATTAGCAGCTGTGATGTTCTGAACAACATACACTTTCACATCTGGAGCCGCCTCAGGACGAGACACTGAAGTTGACTGGTGTTGGCAGGCCTTTTTGACTGGTCATTGGCGCGCTTGCGTGTGTGTGATCACTACAATGTGTTTGTGTGTGTGCAGATGTGTGTGCTCCCCTCACCTTGCTGTGGGCAAGTCATTACAGTGAGAGTTGAAGGGGCGGGCTGTGAGGTCACACGCCCGAACACCCACACAGCTCCTCCTCGAGGCATCTCGAGGTCAGCGGCAGTGTTTCCTTGTTTTGGCTGCAGTGAGGAAATGGGAGGATCAGACTTGGAGAGGAATTACAGGACTTGATGTAGGTCTTTGAGGGGAGGAAGGCAGAAGAAGGGTGGGTGACTGGAAGGCACTGACACAGGTATGATATGAAGGGAGGAAGAGTTTAGCAGAGGAGGTGGTGAACAAAACTTGGGCAGAGTTCGTTTAAGATGGATGGCTTGTTTTGTTTTCATCCCAGTGGTAGTAACACCTGTGGCTTGAGCAAGACCAACAAACGTGGAGAATAAACCAAGCTGGGTTATTAATCTAGGAGATGTCTCACATTCTCTTTCTGAACTTAATTTATTTTGTTTAGTCCTAACCGGGATGAAAACGCCTCATTTCAAGACTTTGTGAAATGCAAGTTTGTCTGACGTAAAATGAGAGCTTAAAAGCTTAAAAAGTTTTTAAAAAGTATGTATAGCAAACGACAAACTCCCCTCACTGCAACACAAATCCAATGCACCCTTTTGATCATGGGGGTGAACTTAAGCTGTCAGGTTACTGCTCATTCTTCTGTACAGCCATTTGCATGATTCATCGCTCTTGTGCAACAGGCTTTTTAATCAACAGATACAAGATAACATCAAGCCTCTTTTTTCAGTTCTTCAGAACTTTCAAATACAACCTTAATCTGATCCTCTCTCTCCTCCTAGATCTTTTTTCTCCATCACCCCCCTGTCCTGTAGGAATCTGACGAGGATATTATTAATGCGATAAAGACTTTGCGCTTCCTCCTCCTCTGGCCTGTAATAAAAAACTCTGTGTAAACACAGCAGGGTAGTCCAGATCAGACACTACGCAGATCCCTGCCTTGTTCCGTGATTAACATCTCTGGCTCGAACTGCGTGGTGGAAACCTAAGGCCCAGCTGTGTTTTATTCAGCACAAATGGATGAATGATTAGCACAAAGACTTTTTGGACTGTATTTCTGAAACATACATGCCTGCAGCCATACACACACACACACACACACACACACACACACACACACATGCATACACATGCACCTGAGGACACTGGCTTAGAAAAGTCAATGAAGCCAGATACCCAAAAATATAACCCTCAGACATACACACAGTCACTGTGTGGTTCTGAAGGCCATCTGTGACAACAGCAGAGGTCTTTTGTGTATAAACTGTAGACAGACATGTGTGATGCTCTTCCAGTGAGACATACCTTCACAGTCTGGATCAAAGCTCGCCTATTTACTTCTTTGGGTTGGAGAAAGCTAATGGACCTGATAATAATGTTTAAACTTATTGTGGTTATTTTTCCATTTTTCTTTTTAATATTCTCTGTTTTTGCCAGGATTCTCTTCCTGCACCTGGCAAAAATATGTTTCCTAGCTTTGCTCTTCAGCTCTCAAAGATGGGACTTATGTTAGGCGATTTAGGAATGGGATTTGTGTGTGTGTGTGTGTGTTTGTGTGTGTGTGTGTGTGTGTGTGTGTGTGTGTGTGTGTGTGTGTGTGTGTGTCTGTGTGTACGTACATACAGAAGAGTTACTTTGCTGTGAAGCGTCAACATTCCTAAGTGACACCGTTCCCACAACTTTGCCCAAAAAAACCAAGAGTCATATCCCTTCTGCCCTTCTAAGGACAACTCTTCACTCTTGGATGAATGGAAGCAGACGTGTAAATGTAGAACTTAAAACAATAAAGGCAATTTTTTATGGGACAAAGAAACCTTTGAGTCAACAGAAGTTCATTCTTTTTACCTGAAAGTTAGAGGGGGAAATGTTTGGGTCATGTCAAAGTCTGTGTTGTTCTTACTGTATGACTTTGCTATGTACGTTACGATCCAAAGAGCACCTGACAATGTGAATAATGACATGTCAAGAGGATAAATTGACCTGCTTTATTTATTGTTTAAGGGGGAACGCCGCTCAAGGGGAGGAATTTATATTATTATGTGCTTTATTCTTATGTCCAAATACAACTTAAGCATATCTAAACAAAATAAACTGTCCCAAAGAGCCAGTTTGTGACTGTATGTATAAATGTACTTTACATAAAGTACATGTGAATGTTCAATTGTTTATGATAAATCTGAATATTGTAATGAAATGGACACTTAATACAATACATTATTAACAGAAACAATTTACACACAGCTAAACTATTTTAATGTTGCTGTGGGACAAAGTGAGACTAGCCTCCAATCAAATGCCATGTATGTAGATATTATGTCGATCGATACACATATGTTTTGGAACTATTGATATTTATTGTCCCTCAACAGGCCACAACTGGGCAAAATTAAATAATGCTTGTTAAGCACTATAGCAAAAAATAAATAACAAATATATACACTCTTTGTAGTGCAAATAAGGTAATTGGCCTGATGTTTATACATTTGCGCTGGTGTGTGCGTGTGTGTGTGTAAGTGATACGGCGAAAGAAGTGAGAGAGTCACTGCAATTAGCTTCGGAGCGAGTAGCCACTCTAGAGTCATAGAGCCTATGTTTTCTGACCACAGTGGAAAATCTTTAGCAGGAAAAGTCACCCCGTGCATGGCCCACTAACCAAGAAAGAAAATAAGTCTTTGCCTCTCTGAGAGATCTAGTCTGATGAAAAAACAGCTTCAAGTAACGGTAACAGCGTTATTAAGATGGCAAGAGTAATCAATTAGATTACTCGTTGCTGAAAAAAGTAACACTGTTAGTAAAGCCGTTATTTATAACGTTGTTATTACCATCACTGACCGATGCAAACCGGGTCAACCTGTTGACTCATACTGCCCATGCACCCCCTGTTATCGTATGGTAGCCTACTGCTCATGCTGCCTTATCTTTTTTGATGTAAATATATACATGATGATTTATAATGCATTGAATGCTAGCTACACTACTAACTGTTGAATGTGCACGTACTATTAAGTGTGAGTGTCAAACTGACACCATGTTTTGCAAAAGGTTTGAAAACTTGGAAGGTACGATATCTTTACATATATAATTTTGAAGGAACTGATTCTTAAAAAAAGAAAATCCACCCAGTTAGTTTACAGTTAATGCACTAGCATATGATCAGCTTCAATCAGTTGCTGTCCTGTTATAATAGGAGCTAAAAACAACCCAAATACAACAGCCCTGCAATAAATCATAATTTTTCTTATAATATCATAATTAACGGTTAAAAAATGGACCACTTTGCATACAGTAATGAGTTATTTTACCTTTCATTATGAATTTTTAAAGCTGACAATACTTGCATAACATTCTAGACACCAACCTGTTCTCACACCCAAAGCGTAAAATATGGATGTTTGGACAGTGGCTGTAAGCGTCTGATGCAACGAAAAAAGCACCCGTTGGCGTGTGTGTAGAACACACTGGGGAGAGCAGCATCTAGACAAGATTTAGCGAGTAGTATGTATTGGGAAACCGTAAGCCCATCCTCAAGCTTTTCCTTCACCTAACAGCGTCAAAAGGGACGGCAATAGTCCCAACCAAGCGCATTTAGGTAGAGCGTGTTAAATGACCCTAAAGAAGACTTTTAGTGTCAATAACAACGACTAAGGCACCTGACCATATTTTACAAGATGGGAGTGAGAATTGATCTTCTCATCTAACTCTCTGCCAGAAAGATGATCTATTGTGATACTTTCTTCCCCACTGCATTAATGCACGTAGTAAATGTACTGTGTTTGATGAATGTACATAAGACGTGCACCTACCCGGAAAATAATATTTTGGCCCTCTTGAATCATCCAGTGTTTTTCCATTATTGAATCACATATATTTAAATTCTGTCTGTTTCTTTTGGTTTCAACTACTTTCAACCATAGACCGTTAATATTAATAATAATAATAATAATCAATAATAACAATAATAATCAATAATCAATAATATACAGTCTATGCTTTCAACAGGCTGCTGTACATTAGTTGGATTTCACGTAGTGAGACAACATTAATAAACAACAGTTTAAGACATTAAGTTGTAACAAATAAAAAAAATGTAACAATCCAATGCTACAAGAATGACATTTTAAGGCTTTGTCAAGGTTGTTAATACAAATTAACAATTACTGTAAGTTGTTTTCCTCTAAAATTAAACTGAATCTCAGTGTGTTTTTTTACCACCCAGAAAATGATACTTTTTGCTTCTTAGAATAATCATTAGTCATTTCCTGACTTTATTGTAAAGGCAGCTGTTCTTAAGTGTATGTGTGTGTGTTAGAATGGCCGCAGATGATAGCTTTGTATAAAGATACTCCTGTGTACCTCAATGCATGTGCACACACACATTCTCACCCTCTCTTTCACACACACTCCCATTTCTTTCCATCCGATGTGACCGTCCAAGTGATAGAAGGTGCCAATAGCCTTAAAACCACAGGAAAATTGCATTTCAGATTCATAAATTCAATAGTAATATGAATAACAGCAGATTGGAGGCAGGGAGCAAGCTGTTTTCCCAACGACGGCAAAAACCAAACTAAATGTAAAGATAATGACTTTTTCCACAGTCTAACCACTTTAAATTGCATCTCAACTTACCAGACAAATAGGCAGTTAAAACAAAGTTGCACTTGAACCTGGTACATGGTAATTTCGTTTTTAATGGGTTACTCCCTAGAGTGTCTTCAAATTATTCTGCGGTCAGTAAATGTGAGTGGTGAGGAAAGAGAAGAGTGCGAGAAGGCTGTTTGTGGCCAGCTTATTTGCCTCACTTTTGAGGCAGGACAGTGACTTTGCTTTAGCCGTGTCTGTTCCCTCTTCTTGTCTGAGAAAGTGCACGAGTGCACATTCTCTAGCGGACGTGCACACACACACACACACACACACACACACACACACACGCACACACACACACACACACCAACACACACATGGACAACGTTTGAGACAAGCAGTAAGTTACTTGGCGGTAGTGGTTGTTCTCATAACATGGTTTCATTGCTGGCATTTTTCTGTGGTTCTAAATCTGGGTCCATGTTTGTTGATGCAGAGGGTGGAATGTAAATGTGCATTATTGCCTGTGTGTGTGTGTGTGTGTGTGTGTGTGTGTGTGTGTGTGTGTGTGTGTGTGTGTGTGTGTGTGCGCGTGCGTGCATGCGTGCGTGTGTGCATGCGCGCCGGCTATTTTTGTTTGAACAAACTAATGCTTTGATTACCAGGAACTTTTATGGATGTTATTCCGTTTGAATGTCTTTCTCATCCTCCCTGCTCACTGTGTCCCCACATCTTTGGTTCACTCTCAGCTCACTGCTTTACAGTAATCAGGTGTCTGCGCTCTAAAACAGAGGGACAGATACCGACACTGAGCTTTCACCTCTCAATCCGTATAGTATTAAAATGTACATCAAGTTTTAAAGGAATTGTTTGACATGTTGGCTTTCTTGCTAAGAATTGGATGACTGATTGGATGGAAAATAATTCATCACCTTTTGCCCTCAAATTCTAAAGGTTCACCTTTAAACGCAGTAGCACTAGAAAGAACGACAAGACCTAACAAACACTTAGACTGCTTCTATCCTGTAGACCAACAAATAATTTATAAGGTCTCTTCAGCTAAGCCGTCTACCTGTCTCTTAGATCCCATTCAAACAAGGCTACATAAAGAAGCATTACCTGTGGTTAACACTCCATTACTAGATATGAGTAATATGTTTCCATTAACAGGTTATGTACCGCGGTCATTTGAAGTAGCTGTGATAAAACCTCTCCTGAAAAAACCCTCCCTCAACCCTGAGGTCTAAGCAAACTATAGACCTACATCTGACCTTACCTTTCTCTCCAAGATCCTTGAGAACGTAGTCAACCCAATCCATCTATCAATCAAGCCAGATGAAACTAAACAAACTTCAAGCATGCATAAATTATATAAAATCATGACTGACCTACAATTTTCTGATGTTAAACTCAGATAAAACTGAAGTTATTGTGCTTGGCCCTAAACACCTCCAAACGTCATTGTCTAGGGATATATCTACTCTGGATTCTATTGCCTTGGCCTCTAGCACTAATTTCAGAAATCTAGGAGTAATTAACGCGCATCTAAAACGAACCTCATGAAAAGCCTTCTTTCATCTTCATAACATTGCCAAAATTAGGAATATCCTGTCTCAAAACGATGCTGAAAAACTAGTCCATGCATTTGTTACTTGCAGGTTGGACTGCTGTAATTCTTTATTATCAGGATGCTCAAATAAGTCCCTTAAGACTCTACAGCTTTATCCAAAATGCTGCAGTGCATGTTCTGACAAGAACTAAGAAAAGAGATCATATTTCTCCTATATTAGCTTCTCTGCATTTCCTTCCTGTAAAATCCAGGATTGAATTTAAAATCCTTCTTCTGACCTACAAAGCTCTAAATGGTCAAGCACCATCTTATAGTGAAGAGCTCTTAGTGCCGTATTGTCCCAGTAGAGCGCTTTACTCCCAGAATGCTTACTTGTGATTCCTTGAGTCTCTGAAAGTAGAATGGGAGCCAGAGTCTTCAGCTATCAGGCTCTTCTACTGTGGAATCAGCTTCTAGTCTGGGTTCTGGAGGCAGACACCGTGACCACATTTGAGAGTAACTTCAAAGTAAAACTCTCCTCTTTGATAAAGCTTATAGTTAGGGAGTGATGAGTTGCAGCGTCCGCCTAACCCGGCCCACCTGCTTCTCGTCATAGTCGTCAGATTCATCTACCATTTAATCAATGATATAATAAAACTAGAAAGAGGCAGAGCAGAACAGCTCGAGCAGGCTCCTCTCTTTACCCTGTCTCTCTTACTTATGCTGTAATAGTTGTAGACTGCTGGGGGACTTCTTTTGACACACAGAGCTCCGTTATCTTTCCATTTGTGTGCATCCATGTACCAGAAATACCTGTTACTAACCTAGCTCTGGGGAGTCATTATGTTCTTTCAGCATTTTTCCATGGTTTAGGGAGGCTCCAAAATCATGGTTGCAGCTGTTGTAGTGGTGCTGCTCGACGTCCTGCTCTGCCCTGTTACATCCTGCTACACTCTACGGTACCCTGCTACGTCCTGCTGTGCCTTGTAATGCCGTGCAGTGACGAGCTATGCCATGAACAACTACAACTAATATTATTAGTCATTGTTCAATTATCTTTTATTGTGACTGTCATTGCCACTTTTCATTTCAACCCCAACCGGCCCGTCAGACACTGCCTACCATGAGCATGGGTCTGTCCCAGGTTTCTTCCTAAAAGGACGTTTTTCATCGCCACTGTTGCACTGTTGCTTGCTCTGGAGGGAAATTCAAGAAATTGAATTAAATTGATGAGAAGATTGACACCACTCTTTGTAAGTGAAATATATCCAGGAGCTGATTAGCGTAGCTTAGCATAAAGACTGGAGGCAGAGCGATACACCGCTTCACCTATCAGCCCATCTCAACTCTACCAATTATCACTCTATAGAATTTTTGTGTAATTAATACACAAATCAAAATGAAAAAACAACACATTGTGGTTTAATGAACAAACTAAAACAACAAATAAAATAAAGAGATGCTGCAAGGCATGTTTTTTTATTCCCTAAAAGACTCTCATTTTACGCACACACTCAAAACAGAATTCCCATAAATTCATAAACCAGTCCCCATATCTAATCCCAGGCCAATGGGGAGACAAAGGATTCTGTTCTCTCTAAGGCCACCATGTTAATCTGCACTCCAAACTACAAAGGCACTCCAGCAGACTGCGGCCTGCTTCTACAGGGATTATCATTCACTTATTGAACCAACTCTTATGGGTTTGGAAAAAGAGAGAGAGAGCGAGAGAGAGAGAGAGAGAGAGAGAGAGAGAGAGAGAAAGAGAGAGAGAGAGAGAGAGAGAGAGAGATGTAGTTGCATACAGTTTAGCGGAACAAAAGGCACAAACCCACTTGAGTTTATTTCCTTTCACCGAACTTAAAGCATGATTGAAATGTTAATGTAGGAAAGCTGTAGTCCCATATTCTCCACTCAGATACATTTCTCTATCTGTAGTGAGAAAGAGAAAGAGACAGGGATTGTAAAAATAAAAAATAAAAACAAAAAACGAGAAAGACCAGCAAAGAACGAACAACAGTTAAAATTGAGAGAAAGAGAAGCTGGAATGTGGGAACAGCCAATAAAAGCGCCCCATGTAATCGCCACCATAATCCTTGTAAAATAACCTAGCAAAGGTTGTGTGTGTGTGTGTGTGTGTGTGTGTGTGTGTGTGTGTGTGTGTGTGTGTGTGTCTATGTATGTATGTGTGTGTGTATGTGTGAGTGTGTGTGTCTAATTAAAGTTGACAAAATGAAAGATATCTCCTTCCGCTTATTTAGTCATTGGGGCAGATTGATTCCTAAAATTTCATTTCAAGTTCTCCTCTTTCTGTTATTTGAGTTTTGAGTTGATTAGTTGGCCATTCCAAAGTATACTTGTAATGCTTCTTTCTATGGGATTTTGCAATTCCCCTCATAAACCCCTCTACTCACACATATCTCCCCCCTCTACGTTTCTTTCTTCAGATATTAGATTTAATTCCAGTCATGCCTTCATTCTCGCTCAAAGCATGCCAAAACTGATCATTTACATGGTGATACTGTGCCTCTCTGCTGAGGACAGTCAAGGGTAAAATCTCACAGTGCAACATTAATAGGATGAGGTTAATCTCCATAAACTTTTTGTGGATTAGTACTCAAATCTTGCTCAAGGAACAGGCCTTACACAGGATTTACAACATTGCATAAACATCAACATTTTTTAACCTTGATCATTGTTCCTCTCGCTTCCGCTCTGTCTCACTGACCTTTGTACAGAGCGGTGCCGGCGATGACGTCAGCTTCATAATACGTTTGTAAACTCCCAAACACACACACATTTATCACGCAGACCTCTCTAACACCGATCCCCCTCTCTCAGATGTGAACACAAATAAACATACTGATTGGGGCATGCATGGACACCCACATACATGCACACATGCACACACACACACACACACACACACTACCACATGCACCACGCCCCATGGTTGTTTAGCAGATTAATTAGGCAAACGTTCAATAGGCTCTTAGCATTAGTGAATGGAGCTATAGAAAAGGAGTGACAGCAGGATGGAACCGAGAGGGATGAGCGGACGGAGAAAAACGAGCACACTGGTTATCGCTCACTCTGTCTGGAGACCGCAGAGGTTAAAAACCTTTCTTGGCAGACCAGC
The DNA here is from genome assembly GCF_013103735.1 of Etheostoma cragini. Taxonomy (NCBI): domain Eukaryota; kingdom Metazoa; phylum Chordata; class Actinopteri; order Perciformes; family Percidae; genus Etheostoma; species Etheostoma cragini. The sequence continues at coordinate 15,718,024 of NC_048408.1, forward strand.
ACACACTGTGGCTTGAATATTTCTCTGATAATTCAGCGAATATTACTCTTTCGCTTGGGAAAATTGTTATTTGTAAAAACACTGCTCGGGAAGATCTGTTTTTTTTGGTAGAAACAAATCATGAATGTGTCACTTTAATTTAGTTTCAGGAATTCACATTGTTTTCATCCAGTTTTCACTCCCTTTATCTGCTTAATTATCGCATAGTGATGACATGCCATACATTGTAATTTTTGCAACTGACTGTCCTATAGTCTGCACTGTTATCCTCATTTGGCAGGATTTGGCCATTCAGAAACAACATTTTCAACTTTAGACTTAGTGGCATGACATGTAACAGTAGTGTATTCATAGAACCCACTTCCTTCGAGGTGAATATCTTTTGAGTTTTTGCAGACATACAGACAGTAAGATGTGTGATTTTTTTATGCTTGGAAAGCTTTTTTGTGAACCCAGCACATCAGGGGTAGCAGTTAAATCTGTGGAAACATTCTCAGAAATGTCAATTTGCTTCTGTGGATAAAGTGTGCTGGCTGACTGCGTCTTTGTGTTTTAATATTCCTTTTGTTTCGGCCCAGCCTGTCCCTGACCTGTAACCTCCGTCTCTGAGGTTACATTTTGAAGAGCATTGATTACTGTGATGCTGATTCATTGTGGACGGCCTACACCACAGTGACGTTGGTAGCTGCAACATCACACACACTCTCATTCACACAGAGACAGACTCAACAATAGATACAGCCCAATCACCACTGTGTATTCTCCTTCATCACCTTTCTCTCATCCATCTGACATCACGGGTCAACAGCTGTCTTACATGCAGAGAAAAATCATGCAAACATTGTGACTCCATCATTGGTGGGGGATATTACTGTACGTCCCTTAACAGCAGCCTGTATTACCTACTCCACGTGTAATTCATCCCTGATGAATACAAGCGCCTGATCAAATATCCCCTCATTTGGTTTTACTTTGTGTTTTGGCTTCATCTTTCACTGATACATTTTGTTTCTTGTTCCTTCTAATTCTATTTTCCCAGAAAGAAAATGATAATATTCAGTTCTTTAAAAGTATTTGCTGAGTACTTGGCTTGATGTTTGTGTGTTTTTCTGTGAGAGAGAGAGAGAGCTTGCATGCAGGGATTTATTATTTTGTGCAGATGCATGTATTACATTTTTCTGAGAGTGTATTGTAGAAGAATCTGATAGAATGACAGGAGTTTGTGTGCAATATTGCCTTTGTGTGTTTGTGTGTTTGTGTGAGTGTGTGTGTGTCTGTGTGTGTTTGTGTTTCTGTGTGTCTGTGTGTGAGATGGCCGATATGTGGTTTACATTAGTTCTGTTTGATGTCTCCATCAGAGGACTCTCTCCTCCTACTTCAACACTACTGTTTGATCTGCACCAATCTGGTCCTGATCACTCTGCCTTTGTTTACTTTCAAAGACACTTTTCATTTCTCCTTGTTTCTCTAACCCCTCTCACCCACTCTCCCTGTCACTCTAGCTCTGTGTGTGTGTGTGTGTGTGTGTGTGTGTGTGTTTGTGTATGTGTGCAGGTTTGAATGTCTTTTGTTCTCCAAGCAGATGTGTGTCAGAATAAAATGCAGAAAAGTAAAGAGCGTTTTACATCTGTAAAGCTTTCCCGTCCTCTGGATTTTTTCATTTTCTTTCAGGAATTTCCTTTCCGTTAAATTTGAGAAAAAACATCAATTCTGCTTTTGACATTTTTCGTGAGGTCTTGATTCTAGATTATGATTATGATTTGAAGACAAACAGTCGCTCGAGTTTAAGTCCAAGTGTGGCTACTTTAATCCCCTGCTTAATTGAATGTCAGGAGGGCAAGTATGAGTCCAGAGAGTCTCAATCCCTCTGCCTGTGATTCAGTCCATATAGGAGAGACAAAGACTGAACTCTGTGCTGATGTGTGTCCATGCCCAGCTATGAACTTAAGTGTGTTTATATGTGGATTCCAGTATTTCTCTCCCTTAGTTTCCTTTATTGTCTTCAACACATTGTTTTCTGTTTTTAATGTATGTTTGCTTTTTGGGGGAAAAAGTGTATTTCCAGCTCCTGAGACACCTGTAGACCGGACATAATTTTGTGGAGGTGTACCTTTAATGTTTCCACTGGGAAAAACTTAAGGTACACTGTCGAGTTTTTGGCCACTAGTATCGCTATAAAGCAGTTGTCAAAGAGACCCCTAGTGTTCCGCGAGTTCATTTTAGTAAAATATCATGGGATTAAAAACAGTTTTTCATTAGTGTTAGCGTAACCCTGACTGGACAAGATGTGTTGGCATTTGCGCGTGTGCTCATAGTAGCACCATCAGTTACAGCAACCCACTGTTGCATTCACAGAGAACAATTGGTGAAAAAAACAACAGTAAAAAAATGAGCCAGTGTCTCAAAACAGTGCTGGACGAAGCTGTCCAAATAGTTAATGCTATCAAAAGCAAACCACTGAAAGCTCTGTGTGAAGAAATGGAAAGTGAACACACACAACTTTGTTTTTATACTGAATTGCGCTGACTGTTGCACGGGAAGCTCCTCACCCGTCTATTTGAACTGAGCGGTGAGGTGAAGTTATTCCTGCATTATAGTTATGTAATGTGTGACAGAGTGCACGATTTCCAATAGCTAACAAATTGGTATACCTTGCTTATGTTTTCAGCACTCTTAATCCTTTATATATATAATATATATATAGAATATAGCGCTTCAGGGGAAAGCCGTCACCGTCTTAAATGCCCAAGACAGAAATAGAGCTGCATGCCTCAAGATGGAATTATATTTTATGCATGTCTCCATCATCAGTAATTTCAGTGTTTTCAACTGTTGACAAATTTTCTGCTCACTGCCAAAGAGGAGGTGGATGGCAACAAAGTTGCATGCCTTCCAGAAGCATCTGCAAGCCTTTTCTCGCAATTGGGAAAATATTTCCCAGAATTAGATGCAGGCTTTGAGTGGATCAAGAATCCCTTTGGGACAAAACACACATCAAACTGTCCGCTCCAAGCTTCTACCAAGACAGGTTTACAGCCTTGTGGACATGGCATCAGATGGGACTCTAAATACAAGGGTGTGACAGACTTTTGGGTCCACTCTCTCCTCCTACTGTTGTATCAGAGTATTGTCCAGCCCATCCTGCTCTACAGTTCCACCTGTTTCTTCAAAATGCTTTCTGTCCCAGACTGGGTCGAACTCATATTGCATTGCTGCAAAAGGAATCGGTCTCCCCACATCCACACTCTCAGAGCTCAATATGAAGTCCATCACACGCATCACAACCACTATAGCGCAGGCCAACACACCCACTCAACCGCCAACTCACTATTCTGACCTCTGGACGCAGGTACAGTCTCTGAGGTGAAAAAAAAGAAAAAGCCTGATGGCTGACTTTAAATACTTGGTTGCTTTAAATGCTGACTTTAAGTACTTGGTCATTGGTTTGGTTTAGTGTATCTGGGAAAAGGTGGGAGGTTTTATTTTAATTTGTTGCTAAAGAATGTCGTGGTAACTATGAAGCTTCTTTTAGTCAGGTATTCGTACTGGGTTGCTAGGGAGATACTTGGATACAGAGTAAATAAAAAGCTACAGGAGTTTTGTAGCTTTAGATCTCTTGTAAAATACTCAACCATTACCAGCAGTGTTAGCGCTCAAGGAAACGTCAACAATCCTTCTTGATATGACAATTTCAAATATAACAGTCAACTAAATCATTTTTGTGCCTTTCTTAAAGTCCTATAAGTGATCTATGTTAAGTATGTTTTCCACAATACTGTCACCATCCATATACCAAAAGCCTGCTGGCGTTAAATCTCAAGTTACTTAGCAACAGATTGTGAGTCTGAAACATCTGCAACTAAAAACAGCAAAGAATAAACTTTCTATATTAACAACCCCTAACTTAACTAACTCACTATCTCACCCCACAAGATGAACAGAGAACAGACCATTCATTCATCCATCCATTCCCCTGTCACCCTTTCATTCTTCCACTCTTAGAAACAATAGGCTGTTGTTGATGTGGATTCAGCAAGCTTGTTAATTCTAGTAAAGTTTAACAGGCCTGTTTCAGTCCCACAGGACCCTGAACACACGGGACACAGCAGAGCAACTCTGAATTTCAGTTTCGGAAACTCCGATGACCTACTTATATCCAATTTAATCAGCCCTCAGTCCTTCACTGTGTGGTTTTCATTACAGAAATGTGGTAGGATGATTGACAGCGATGACTTAAAGATCTATGAGTGTAAAGTCTGACGTACTGATTGCTTTATTTGTCCCTCATAGATACTGTCACAGATGGAAAGAATCTAAGAACTAAACACAAATGTTCAACACAATTAAAAGTAAATCATGTACCTACACACACACACACACACACACACACACACACACACACACATGTATCACCGTGGTAACAGATCCATGTTGACCCTGTTGATTTCAACAGAGACCAGTAAGGGCCATTAGGAGCACTTTTCCAGTGATGGCTGAGCGTTACTGCGCAGCCTCCAACTGAGCTTGAAGGCATAGATGTGATGTGAGCAACCTGTCTGAAAGTTGTAAGTCTTCTGGTAGCTGTGCCAAGAGAAATCTCAATCATTCCCCATCTTGCAAAGATGGACAGCGTAAGTATGTGTAAGGAGAAAACAGAGACACTGGCTAATTATTGCTAACTAAAAGGCTAGTTAACATTAGTAATTAAACCTAAACAGCTGATGGAAATCAAAACTGCCTGCAAGCTTATCCTGTTCTGTTTGGTAATTCCTCTACCATGTGACAGTAAGTTATGACACAATTGTTAGCCTATTTTTACAAAAACGCTGTGGAACCATAACGTGAGCGCAAACAGTTTACTAAACAGACAGTTTATAGACAATGTCTTAAAACAGATTCACAGTGGTGTAAAATATGGTTGTTTTTTTTGGTTTGTTTGTCTTTATGTGATGTTTATTGGATTATGAATACAAAAGTAGCCACTAGTTAGGAGATGATGACTTGGCTTGACTTGGTTGGCCTTAATTAGTCATCACATTTATCAAAAGTTTGTTTTCATTGTGTCACTGTCTAGTCTTTCCACCTCTGATTAAAAGGATTTTTCAGAGACAGCTTAAGAATCACTGAAAGTACATTGATAGTGAAATACAGAAAGCACCAGTTAAACTGACTCATCAGAAGGGGTTGTACATGATGAGGTTAGTGAACCACCCGTCGGGATCTGGCTCGTAGTGGCTGTGGGCTGTTACGAGATTACTGTGATCACTGCCCTGATTAGCTGCGGCATCTATCACTGAGTGTTTAGACGGGACAAACGGCTCTGATGATGGACATGAGTTAACTCCCCGGTGCAGGTGCTGAAGGGATGGGAACATGTACAACACATACACACACACACACACACACACACACACACACACAATACTATTACTACACATTATTATTGCATGAATCCTAGAATAATATTACACAAAGATTTATTTCTTGCAATGTTCTAAATGATAAACAGTATTTGTACTGCCAATAGTTTGATAGTTTTTCCCTCTGACTTTCTGTTGATGAAGTTTGAGTTTGCGTAGGTTTTGCTCTCAATACCCAGCATGCAATGTGTTTTTCTCACATGGCCCTTGAGGCTCATCACACCGTCCTCCCATTTATTGTGATGTATTCCTTCTCTTCTTGCTTTGATTGACAAATTGTGTAATGGGTCTATATTTTTTTAATATTGTGGTTTGCATGCATGTTTATTCATGAGAGAAAATGAATGTCAATTTTTGTTAAGTGTATTTCTACAAAGGACCATTGCCTTAATCTGTTGGCTAGTGAAAGGTTTTCAGGTATGACATTTATTTTAATGAAAATGTTAAAGATGATTATTTCAGGAGAGTGTCTGCATGTCTGTGTTTATAGCAGTAAGCTCTGTGGACTCAGCAGCAGCAGCAGGTGGAGATCTGTGTGTCTGCAGCCGTTTGGAGCTGATGTCTCGAGAGCTTTAGAATGATGGCTCCACTCAATCTGGGAATAATTATTTTCTGTGATTTGGGAGTATTGTGTCATAGACATTACACTCTGTCTTTATCAATTAATCAAGGACTATGTCATGCGTGTGTGCGTGTGCTTGTGCGTGTGTGTGTGCGTGTGATTATGTGCATATGTCTTTGCTATTCTGTCTGAGAGACATGGAAGTTGTTTGCTCTTGATATGTGCAAGGTGTTGGATTTTTCACAGTTTGTTTTTGTTTGGTCCCCTTCAAATGTCTTCCCCTCTCTCTGTCTCTCTCTCTCTTTCTCGCTCTCTGTCTCTCTCTCTTTTTCTCTCTCCCCCCTTCTCTCTCTCTCTCCTGTCCTTTGTATCTGTCTCTTTGTGTCTCTCTCTGTTAATTGTTTCCAGAGTGTTTGTTTGGAAATTTGTTGAGTTCTCCATCACACGCAACCAAGATCTCAGCCAAGGCATTCCCCTTTGCACACACATACACACACACACACACACACACACACACACACACACATACACACACACACACACACACACAGACACACACACACACATGCACACAAAATACCACATTAAATCCTTCAATTCCACCCATATGATGTCTCCACTGTATCACCGTACCGTGTGTGTGTGTTTATGGCTTTGCACGTGCATGTTGCTGCTTGTCTGTTTGCATTAGGGAGCGTTCACACTAGCAAAAGGGGATACGACAATTTTCCACAAGAAGTGCAGCGGCGGGAGTGTCACTTAATTAATGGCCCATTTGTGTGACGTCCTGTTGTGTTCTTTAACCCCCCCAATGTTGCACAAGTAGACTTTGTATTTCACAATTACTGTTTTCTGTCAGATCATTTAGAGCTCTTCATTTTGACCGGACTTGAAGGCAGCTTCATATCACGGAGAAAGAGCTAAAGAAAAGAGACGGAAAGACTGTGCTTTATTGTTGCAGGAAACAGTCAGCTATTACATGAACCCCTGGGTAGTTCAGTGCTTGTGCTTTTTACCCTTGTAGTGTTTTAAAACTTTCTTGTGGCCTGGCAACGATAGAGGCAGTGATGTTTCCTATGTAGGACTACTGTACCCCACGGGACTCTCAAACCGTCTCAAAACAGACTGCCCAGTCTGATCGCCGGTTACATGATTGGCCACCGCAGAGTGACGTTGGGTTGCATTTCTAAAAGAAGAATCGGTCTCAAATATTTCACCCACCAACGCAGCCTAAACGCACTACCCCCATTCAAAATGGGTAGGCCTACATTTTTGGCGTACCATCTGATGGTTGCTGCAGTCAATGTGAATATAGTCTTACACATGTATATGAAGGGGGATATTATGAATATTAATTCAGAATGTGTATGATTAGACAGGAATTTATTTGGTACCCCCCCCCCCACACACACCACCCCAGTTGCTAATGTTTTTATTTGCATTGTCATGGCAATGCCACTTGCTCTTGGTGGCTCCCCTGCAGTGAGAAAAGTGAGAGCGCCCCCCTTCGCATTCCTCTTCTCAAACTGTTGGCCATGTATTTCTCTCTTTATTATACCTTTATCCCATTTTACCTCCTCCATGTTCATTGTGCCTCACTTTCTTTGACTCTCAGGATCATCTCAGGAGACACTTCTAGAGTCCCTCTCCCTGTCGTCCTCCCGTAACAACACAGAGGAAAAAATATTAGGATTTCTTTCATTTAATTTCCTTACCAACTGTGCGCTTCTTTTCCTTCTCTCATCATGTTTCACTGAGGCAATAGGCCAATAGGTCACGTCATATACTCCGGGACGGGAACTCAATTTCCCATCATCCACTTCCCGCTGAGCTGAACCTGTACTCACGCTGTGGTGGGATAAAAGTCCTTGAACAAGAGATGAGATCTGACAGATGAGAAAAGAAACTGGTGGAACCATATGGATGTGGCAAGAGTTATGAAGAGGGATGCAAGGAAGGGAGGTAGAGTAAGACAGGGAAACAGAGAGGTTGAAGGGCAGGGAGGGAGGAGGTCTAGTTAAGGGAGAAACTGTAAGGTGCTTTCCCAATTCTAGTCTTGAATTCATTGTTTGAAAACCATGTGGTCTGAATTTGTTTTGAGGAGAAAAAAGGACAAGATCACACAGTAGTACTTCACGCAGACACACACACAGGCTCGCACACACACACCGTAATCATGGCGGTCTATGAAGTCACGTTGCACTTCTAGTGGGAATAGACGAAATGCAGCAGAAAATACAAAGCAGTGATGAGAACAAAAAGGACAATTTTTTTAATTTACTGTTTCAACTAAGCTTGTGTCAACTCTATATAAAACAATGTAAAACACAAATCAAAACATGTGTCAAAAAATGTGAACCTAAAGTGCTTTCAATGAAACAATCAATCGGACGTTTCCTTTAATGAGATTGTAAGGTAAAGCCCTCTGATAGGCGGAGACATGGTTGTTTGGAAAGCCAAGTGGTTAATGGGGCTTTTCCCACATCTTTCATCCCCCCCCCTTCCTCATCTGTTTTCAATTGAGAAAAACGGATTGCCTTGTTTCTTCTGTTTGTCTTTCTCCATCTCTCTCTTTTTCTCTGTTTTACTCTTCTACCTCGTTTTTGCTGCATTCATTATGTTCCTGTTAGTCAAGGTTAAATAAAAAGGGAAAATCCAGAAATTGTGGCATTCATTATGATAAAAATGTGTATCCACTGAGGTTTCATTCAAAAATACAAAAGCACACTCCCTTGCTCTGTCATATACATGTTCTATTGTACCCAAATGTTCATAATTTCTTACATGGGAGGAACCCAATGTTCTTAATTCTTTGTTTGAACACACCATTCTACAACTAGGGCTTTAAATAGACAGTTTCACCCTCAAAATTACAGATTTTCTCTTTTACTTGTAGTGCTATTTATCAAACTAGATTGTTCTAGTGTGAGTTGCCCAGTGTTGGAGATGTCAGCCATGTAGATGTCAGCCTTCTCTCTAACATAATGGAACTAGATGGCACTTAGCTTGTGGTGCTCAAAGCGCCAAAAAAAAAACAAAGCAACCAGCAAATTCCCCAGCAATGTCTCTTTCCAAAAATTATGAACCACTTACTCAAGATAGTACACAGATCTGGTTATGAGCAACTTCATGTAGGAACTACTTTCTTTCTAAAAAACATTAATGGTGTCCTCCTCAGCTGAGCTGCAACGCCACCTAGCTCAGGTATGCTAGCAGTATTGCAATCTACAGTTCCAGCTCCGAAGAGGACAAGTTTCTTCAAAATGCGCTGCCTTCTGTGCAACGTTGTAGTTGGCAGGTATAGTTTGATAGAAAGAAAAAAGTTCCTACATGAAACTACTCACAAGCATGGAGCAGCTTTCAGCGGAACAGCGGAGGAAACAAACTGTTCTGTGAGAAAGGAGCAGAAATTCTCACCACTCCACTCTGCTTACATGCTCTGCAGGGCAAATAAAAAGACATGTTTTGGAGAAAGGGATACTTTGCTGATTTAAATCTAGCTCTGTGTCATGGAAGTGTTGGCAGTGTGTTGTTGTGGTGGCCGCTGTGCACTGGCGCCAAACACACTGCCCACACAAAATTGACACAGAGCTGGATTTAAATCAGCAAAGTATCCCTTTATGATGGTTAAGGTTATCTGTCCATCTGTGTTTGTTGGTGTGTGTCTGTGTGTGTGTGTGTGTGTGTGTGTGTGTGTGTGTGTGTCTGACTGTCTGTCTGTCTGCTGGGTAATCTCCATCTCTCAAAGAGTACAAAGTGAGTCTATTGTGCAAGTAACGTTGTTTATCCTCTTAGTAAAACTTACAGTTTTTTTCAATCGCTAACAAGCGCTTACCCATACTTCAGATATTTTTTCTAAACTCTTAACACAGACTCA
>NC_048408.1:15727982-15769100 GCF_013103735.1 Etheostoma cragini
TGTTAATTGTGTTTAGGGTTCTGAAAATGTGACAACTGGTTTGACAAACGCTTGTTAGCGACTGAAAAAAACTGTAAATGGATTTCTGCTTTTCTCTTTTATTCAAGACAGTCTCATCTCTGGAGTTGCCATGAGACTAAAGGTAAAGCTCAAAGAACCTCCTGTAATTCTGTGGGTGATATTTGGAAATCGCATCAAGCTCAAGTCTGAGGATGACTCATTATAAGAGCACGAGTCTAAATCCCTCGAGGACCTATAAGCCAAGAAGAGGAGGTGAAAACTTGAAAAAACTTTTTAAAGTTTAGTAGTATTGTGGATAAACAAAGATGATGAAAGATGGGGCTTTCTCAAGGGCCTTTGGAGGACACCATCTTTTATTTTAACCTATTATTAAAGGTTACGAAAAGGAACTGGAAAGCAATTGCCTTCAGAGACCAGAGATGCCAGGAGGCACGGTTTTGCAAGAAATTGATCTGCATACCTTAAATAGCTTGTAATCCATTGTGTTGAACAATACCTCATTGACATTTGAAAGAGGCACACATGGCTTTAGTTGTGGTCTTCTGTGTGTGTGTGTGTGTGTGTGTGTGTGTGTGTGTGTGTGTGTGTGTGTGTGTGTGCGCGTGTGTGTGTGTGTGTGTGTGTGTGTGTGTGTGTGTGTGCGTATGTGTGTGTGTGTGTGTGTGTGTGTGTGGCGTAGCGGAGCCTCCAAGCTGTGAATATTCATAGGCAGCTATAAGTGGTTATGAATGTGTTGAAAGTGATTTTCAATGGCCACATTATGAATCATGCCTAGCAAAGGAGCTCATTCACAAGCATCTGTTGCCTGATCCTGTTGCTGCCAAATGTGTGTGTGAGAGAGTTTGTGTGTTCTTCTATATATTGTGTTCATTGTGGCAAAGCATGGGGAGTGTTCTGTGTAAGTAGATGTGTGCCAAGAGGGGCCCGAAACCCTGTAGGGTCTACAGTGTAGACCCTTATCTGTGCTTAGTGTGCTTAGTGTGCTTAGTATGCTTAGTGTGCTTAGTGTGTGCTTAGTGTGTGTGTGTGTGTGTGTGTGTGTGTGTGTGTGTGTGTGTGTGATTGAGTGAGTGAGTGTGTGACTTTCTGCATTGCAGAGGTTCGAACCAAATGGGAATTTTTGATTTAGTGAAATTGTCGGCTATTTATTCCCATGAAGTGTGTCTGTTTGTGTGTGTGTGTGTGTGTGTGTGTGTGTTTCCATGCATCAAAAGCAGAGGATATGAAAGGTGAATGTCAGTCTTTGATGTAAAGCTTCCCACTGTTTAACTTCAGCTTCAATCAACATCTTAACTGCAACACAGACACACACACACACACGCACACACATGCTCACACAACACACGCACACAAACACACACACAGGAGTAGCAGAGCCAGTGTTTCATATTAAAGACGAATTTAAAGCGTCAAGACAGAAGAGACAAAGGAGAGTTTGAGAAAAAAAAGACTAATTTAGATCGATGGTGGTGCAGCGATCATTATCCTGCTCACCTGTTTATCTCACTACAGGTGTCTGCATTTGTGTGTGCTTATTTGTTTATGTCTCGGTTTAGTTGGGGCCTTTGTGTTACTTGAGTGTGGGTGTGCATGCGATCATTTACATGATCACACAGTGAATTTGGCAACAGACCACTGGCCTACCATCTGCTACTAACAGAGCATGCGGAGAGAGTGCGTGCACACACGCACACACACCTGTCAATCCATTCTGTTTTGTGTGCGCTGTGCTTTGATACGCCACACTGACTTGTTGGATTAATTGTGTGATTTATTCAGTTGGTTCCTGATTTGGGGTGAGGCAGCCTTTTACCAAAAGGGTGGAAACCATCATTAAATCTGACATCAACCCCCAGACACACACACACACACACACACACACACACACACACATACACACACACACACACACACAATCTTTCTGTCTGTGCAGCTGTTGCATAGCATAACACTGAAAATGAAGGATCTTTTGCATGTTCTGTTCCTTGAACGTTTGATTATTACTTCATGGTGTGTACAGAGACTTGTGTGTTTGTTGTGTGTTTTGTGTGTGGGTGTGTCCTCAAAGCAAAGGTGTCATAATAGCCCCCTGCTGTTCAGACCTCAATTAACCCCCTGCAACTGCACAGCAGAGAGACAGCGGAGGGAGGAGGGCAGTAGCAGGGAAGGATAAAAGAGTCGATTGGATGATGGTGGCAGAGGAGTGATAGAGAGATTGAGAATAGTGGATTTTGTGACTGGTAAATGTCCCACTCTTTAAGGAGTCATATTCTTTCTGTCTGCTCTTTCATCTATCCATCTACCCCCTCACCCCCCTGTCAGTCGGAGAGGCGCCTGGGGGCAGATGGAGAAACTGAATTCAGGAGTGGGACTTGGACAATGGCGGGTTGAGCCAGCTTTACAAACCCCAAACGTGGAAGTCGAGTGGAAGGCCTGTGAAAGCAGCCACTAGCCTCAAGGCTTGCTAAAATACCTACCATTCACACACACACATATACAGTACACATACAGAGAGAGAAGGAGAGAGAGGGCAAAGGAGCGCTTTTTTCTTTATATTGATAATACTAATAATAGCTGTCAAAGCAAGGAAAAGTAGCTCGGGACAATCTGAGAAAATCTGGCCCATAGCCCGTGGCTTGTGAGTGAATGTGACCCCAAAGATGGCAGTGACACAGATTAAAGTTAGTGCGGAAAGTGACTGCAAGCGGCCGTAAGCAAGAATCAACACAATCTGTGCCAGTTAAAGCTGCTAGAGTGTCCATTTGCGGACTTGACAGCCTTATCCTATTTTAACTTTGCTCAGAGTCTTTGTTCGATCTGTCCTTTCTCATAAAGTTGATAGAGGGAGAGTAATGAACTTTTATCCCATTAGCTTCCCCTGGCATCATTCTCCTGCCCCCTCAGCAGTCATGCCAATAAAACCTATTTGAGCTGAGGACAGCAAACACCAGTGGAGGCTGGGACACACACACATACACAGTATATATTGTGTATATATATGATTAAGACCACACATGCTCAGCTGCACATCTCGGCACAAGAATCAAACTCTCAAACTTCAAAATCAATTTACAGGCATGTTGCTTACCAACACATTTGGGAATTGAATAAATGCATAGACACACACACACACACACACACACACACACACATACACACACACACACACACAAACACCAAGGGGAGACGAGGGTCAGACAGGACTGATTGTCTCTTCCAGTTGCTCTAGAGAACATATTGATTTTTCCCACACTCCTCTTTCTACACACCTCCCTCTCACTCTCTTGAATCCTCTATTTCGCTCTTCATTCCCTCCAAGGAACCTTCATATTTTTCTTTCCCTCCTCTCTCTGCCCAGTTGTCCTATCCTCAAACCACACTTTTTTTTCCCAAACTCCTTTTCTGTCACTCCTCCCACTTTCTCTCTATCCATCCCATTCTGTCTCTGTTTTCTGGTGTGTTGTTTTTAGCCTCATGCTATCTACTCCCCTCAATGTTGAATGGGCTGACCTTGGCCTTAATGATAACTGACTTTGATTTCCGTACAACAACATAGAAAAAAAAAACACATCTCCATGGTGCTATGGATACATATGCCTCAGCAAGGACAATGTATTTGCTGCGCTTCAAAGGTGTTTGAAGCCTCAAATGAATATCTCATACTCCTCATGCTCCACTCTCACAGGATGCAGGAATCCACGCATCATTCCTTGCATCTGACACAAAACAGCTCTCTCCTCTAAAGCCCCATCTGCAACAAGATCCCTGTCCTTGTCAGAGAATCATATACTGTGGCAGTATTTAAGACGCATTTCTTCAGCGTAGCTTATAGCTGCTATAACTCATTCAGTTGCTTTTTTTGCTGTAGTGCTCTTGCATCAAGCTAAGAGCTTATTTTATTGTGTTTGTGAGATGCATCACTCTTTTTGTCTCTAGCTATTGTAAGTTTCAGTCCCCATTCTTTGGCAGTTTGGGGGGAAAACTCTTTGCATGAACCAATCCTCTGACAAATTCCTCGATCCTGCAGTGTACGACAAACAGATGACGTTTCTTCAGCATGGACGCTGTTGCTAAAGTGTTTGTGCATGTGAATGTTGGAGAGAGTGCGCCAGGCACAATGTTTTATGGCGCAAGTTGTTAACTCCATGTGGCTTTTTTTTCTTACTCAGCATGTGATTATTCATTTTTTTTTTTTTTTTTTTCTGTGATTTAGCTCAGCAGGGAAGAGACAAGAAGAATATCCACAATTCTTTAACTGTGTGCTATTCTGTCTGCTTTACTTTACTGCTTTGCTCACTGTCACCCAGACTACATCTTCCTTAATTTGGCGAGAGAAGGGATATGTGGGATATATTCTATTTCCCTCCTAATCACAATTTGGGTTCAGCAATGGGTTCAGACAGAGGTTTATCTGTTGTCACAACAATGCTATTCAACAAGCTAGCTTTGCACAACGCACAATTAGCTTCACACAAATGTTTATCATGTACTTACAGTCTATTTTAGGATAATGGCGGTTACATGGAACATGGAAAAGCCACAGTCAGAGTGGCTGTGCTTAAACACACAAACACCGAGAGATAATTGTGTAAAAGAATTAGAATGGCTTAGACTCTATTGTTGAGCCACGCAGGGAAATATGCAAGACTATCATGTCTGGTATCATGTCTGGTAGACACAAGCTTCCTCCTAGACAATTCAACCTCATCGCTTTTATAAAAACATCAACACATTTTTAACATTAAATTGTGTTTTCTGTTGTAATGAGATGCTGACATTTCACAGTAAACAAGGTACACAAATGTTTTTCAGTTATAGAAAAAACTGAGAAAATGGGGTAAATGCAAATTGAGCATATTTTAGGGGTGGTTGTAGCTCAATTTGTGGAGTTTTTAACAGCTACCCAACAGTGTGCCAACAAAGCCAGGGAAGAAGAAGAATGAAAGCAAAGGGAATGTGGATGTAAACATTGTAGGATTTAAAAAATTTTTTAAATGTTAAATAGAAACAGAAGCTTTTTTTGTGTCCACAGGAAACCTTTAAAGGTTGATGGTTTGATCCCCAACCTTCAACATGTTGGTGTGTCCTTGAGTAAGACCCCAAAGCCAAATTTCCCTGTATGTGTTTGTAGAGAAAGTGTATTTGGCAAAAAACATCTGCCAGATGACTGTATGTAATGATTATAAACCGTAATACACCAGAAACCCTAACAAATGAACTAAACTACTAGACTACTTTTTTTAATCAAATCTTTTACCATTTGTCAACATTTAAATAATGACTGATAAATTCTGCGTTTTTGGTAAGAAAAATACTCTGTCTCTTTGTCTTTCTTTCAGATGAGAATCTACACACACCTAGCATGTGAAACCAGACACACCTTTCTCCAGCAGCAGTGGAAAGTGAGTTTTCAACATGCCAGTCCTTCATGAGTATCCTATTCACCTCCTCAGCATCTCCCTGGGCCTCAGTGTCTGGGTGTGTGAGACCGACAACGGCCATTCCCATCACAACAAAGGTAACCAGCCACTCACACACCTTAGGGCCTCAATCCAGTTTCAATACACCTCATGGATCAGCAAGGAACTGACAGCTGGGAGTGAATGGAAATCTAGACAGAAGGAGGAGTTTTGTTTTTTTAATGTTGCTGTTTTATGTGTTTTGGTGTGGCACTCTGTTTATCCCTTTGTGTTTGTGTGTGTGTGTGTGTGTGTGTGTGTCTGAGTGCAGCTGTGTAACCAACGCCTGTGTTGACAGTGCCAGTCCAAACACAAACATCATTGGTTTTTAATGATGTGATTATCAGGCAAAACCCACACACAGACACACAGACACACAGACACAGATACACACACACACACACACTCACACACACACACACACACACACACACACACACACACACACACACACACACACAATCCACAGCAGATTGGAATAATGTGGTTAATTATTTCATAGATGTAATACACTGTTTAAAATTATGTCTGCATGTCTGTATGTCTGTGTGTCTGTTTGTCTGATGTGTGAACTTGTGTCTGTGCATAAATGAATATTTGCAAGTGTGCGTGTTGGTGTGTGTTTGACAGTAGGACGAGCTATGAGCAGCATATGTCTCAGTAGCAGCTGTCCAGAGGCCAGGTGGCTAAACTGACCTCTGCACACACACACACACACACACACACACACACACACACACGCACACACACACACACATGAACGCATGCACGCATGCAAGCACATGTACACACACACACGTGCGCGCAGAAACAAACACACACACACACAAACAAATTCAGCTTTACTGCACGGCTATAAACCAAAGATAACACAAACAGCTCCTAAATCAACAGGCTAGATTGAGCACCAACATCACAGCCGTCAGACAGATTCACTTCTCATTAGCAGCTCTGCCGTGCTCCTAACCTTCCACAGCTAGAATCAATGGAATAACATATGTTGTTTCTTAAACTGGAATTTAAGACACATGAATGATGCTTTAAAATGCGACTTCCTAATTACTGCATGCTTCCACCTGTTTTGTTAAAGGACTTAGTTTGTGGTGTGCAGCAATGCTTTGTCTTTCGTGAATGTCAATTGAAGGAAGTCTTCATTTATATGTTACTGTTGTGGGAATTTAGTCCAATGTGGGATGGGCTCTTTCAATTGTAAGACATAAATTAAATTAAAAAAACATTCCATTCATTCATTGTTTGTGAAATCAACAAAGACTCCCCAGTCTGAAATTACACTGTTCACCTGCTCACTGGTCCAGACACCTGTTGTTACCTGTTGTGAGGTGATTTATTCCTTTAAAAGCTATCTTTAACACAAATTGTGAGCTTAACAGGACCGAGCCACTGAAGTGGGTAAACACCTTTATAGGTCATTACGTGTTGCCTCAACACTCATATGCGATAAAATTCACATACTTATACAATATACATATATATATATATATATATATATATATATATATATATATATATATATATTGCTAAGGTGGAGTATGGTAACTAAACTACACTAAAAAGATAGTGCTGTGGTTAAAGATGTGCTCCTTACTCTGCTTCTGAGAAACATAAATCAAGTTTGTCAAGTTGCACTTGTCTTGATTGACAATGTCCTCTAACTTTCTGAGCTCTGAAAATAATAGATCATTGTTCATGTTACTTGGAGGGTTGAAGACATTTTCACTTCATGAGAAAAACCGACATGTACTGACTATGACCATGTGACACTAGACACTGTGTGATGTGTTATAAAGATTTACTGTAAGTAGTCACCAGACACTTTAGCATATTTTCCACCATCCAAAACAAACATTATTAAACAGACCTGTGTCTATATAATACTCTCCATGGGGTCACATGTAATGAATGACCTTTTAACATGCACACATCCTCCCACCAAATGGAGGGCTCTAAATTTCACAATGTAGCCCCTGTTACCATTGTGAATTTGTGATTTTAATTTCCTCTTGGTTACTCTGCAACATGTCAAGGCTTGAAATACAAATATTACGGTCAAAGGTACCCTGAAAATGCCATACTTTTCAAGTTCTTTGTCTGCACTGCCCTCAGCAACTTGAAAAAGTCTTTTAGCATGACCTGGGCTGTAGCTGTAATCTGAGGCAATCGCAATTGTGTATGTATGTTTTATGTGTGTTGGGGAGGGCAGGTCAGGTTAGGCTGCTTCCAAACACGATTGTGTGCCCTGAAGCCTCATAGCATTGCAGAAATAGGGGGTCACCCTCTATCTCCTCCCCTTTGCTTCCTCTCTTTTTTCTCTCTTCCCTCACTTCAGCTACAAATCACTGCCGTCATTGACCACCCTCTGCCCTCGAGTCTGCTGTCTCCTCCCCTTTGTTCAGCAATATTACAATTCTTTCCTGTCTCTCACCACCCACCCTTCAAGAAACACTGTCTGAGTAGACTGTGTGTGTGATTGTGGGAGTGTGTGTTTGTGTGAGGGATAGGATGGGGGATTTGAGGGGAACGCGGTATAACACACACACACACACACACACACACACACACACACACACAGACAGACATCAGCAAAACAATCACACACAGTTGTTTTTATTCTGTCTTGGGAGCCAAAGACGGATCAAGAGGATGAGCGAGGAAGACCAGCTTTTATCCCAGAGCTGTCATCTTATTGAGATGATACTACACTGATCCCTAATGAAGAATCACCAGTATTTCTGAAATGTAATCCACTAATGTAATTTCAATAAAGGCTAGAATTTAGTAGATTACTTTTGTAGGCTACCTAAGTAAGTCACTGTAAACCTTTTCAAAGTTGCATAACACAAATTTTAAACAGCCATCCATCTTCGTCCGCTCTCTAGGGAGGCACCCAGGAGGCATCCTCACCAGATGCCCAAACCTTAACTGGCTCCTTTTAACGTGAAGGAGCAGCGGCTCTACTCTGAGCTCCTCACGGATGAGCTTCTCACCCTATCTCTAAGGGAGACGCCAGCCAACCCCCTCCCCACCCCGACTACGCCTCGTTGTACTGTCCATAAATACTACAAACAGGATTGGTGACAAAGCACAGCCTTGGCGGTGGCCAACCCTCACCTGGAACAAATCTGACTTACTCTCAAGAACCCGGACACAGCTCCTGCTTTGGTCATGCAGAGATTGGATGGCCCTGAGAGGGGACCCCCTAATCCCATACTCCTGCAGCACCTCCAACAATATCTCCCGGAGGCTTACTCCCAGGATCCCTCCAGGATCCTTGCAAGAGTGAAGATCTGATCCGTTGTTCCACAACCAGGACAGAATCCACATGATTCTCTTCAACCCGAGGTTTGACTTTTAGCCGAACCCTCCTTTCCAGCATCTTAGAGTCGACTTTACCAGGGAGACTAAGCAGTGTGATACCCCTGTAATTGGCACACACCCTCTGGTCCCCTTTTTAAAGAGGGGAACCGCCACCCTGGTCTGCCAATCCCTGGGCACCGTCCCAGACTTCCACGCAATCTTCAAGAAGCATGTCAATGAAGACAGCCTCTTCACACCCAAAGCTTTCAGCATTTCTGGACGGATCTCGTCAATCCCTGGGGCTTTGCCACTGTGGAGTTGTCTAACTACCTCAGCAACTTCCACCAGGGAAACTGACAACAATCTCCCATCATCCTCCTGCTCTGCCACTACCATGGAGGGTGTGTTAGCTGGATTTAGGAGTTCCTCAAAGTGTTCCTTCCATCACCTTATTACCTCCTCAGTTTGTTATAGACAATCCATGACTAGCACAGAAGTCCAACAACAGACAACCACTCTGGTTTAAATCAGGGAGGCCGTTCCTCCCAATCACGCCTCTCCATATACCCCCCCCACAACCTGCAGGCGTAGGGAGGCAACCCTCTTGTCCGGCACCTCACACCCTGGGCAACTCCGGAAAGGGAAAAGAGTCCAACCCGAACCAAAACTGTGCGTAGAGGTAAGACCCCGGGCTCCGTGTCAAACCCAGCCACCAGGTGCTCGCTGACAAGCCCTCCATCTGGGCCTTGCTCCAGACGGGGGCCCCAGGCTTCTTCCCGGCCGGGTCATTCTATCTCTCCCTCGTTCACTCATAGGGTTTTTAAACCATTCTTTGTCTGGCCCCTC
Organism: Etheostoma cragini; assembly: GCF_013103735.1. NCBI lineage: Eukaryota > Metazoa > Chordata > Actinopteri > Perciformes > Percidae > Etheostoma > Etheostoma cragini. The sequence continues at coordinate 15,737,624 of NC_048408.1, forward strand.
ACCTGAGACCTCTTTGCCATGAGAGACCCTACCAGAAGCACAAAGCTCCGGACAACACAGCCCTTAAGGTTCATAGGGACACACAAACCTCTCCACCATGATAAGGTGATGGTTTCCGGAGATGAATTTTAAACAGTCACCCTCAATAGCTGTTTATCTTCATTTATATGTCTTTCACTTCATGGATTTTGCACCTTAGAGTAACTGTTGTGCTGTACGCCTGTATGCCATTTTGAAACCATAGTAAAACTCTAGATTTGCAAATGTAACTCGTAATGCAGGCAGTATTGTTCATCTGTAGGCTGCTGCTTTGTTTTGTAGAATTTGCCATTGATTGATCTACATCCAAAAAAGGGGAAGAAATAGTTTCTTAAAGTTTGAAATAAGTGCTCTAAAGTATGTCTATGTTTGCAGAATGCTCTAATTTAAGACTCACAATTCATGAAGCTGATAGCTATAAGGTACCATTTACTAAAAATGAAAACTCATCCTATTAATAATGATTAGACATAACTTGTGTTTTCATATGCAGTGCATGTGGTCCCAGTAACAAGGTGGTGTCGGTTAATGGGTCTTTGTGGATACTGAAGGTAAAAGAGCAACAAATAAGTTTATGCAGAACTTCATTCTTTGTTCAGCCTTGTGGAAATCTAAGAATCAGATGGGGTTTCCCCATTTTATCCACGTTTAGTTTGACAGAGAAGCTCTGTCGCCTTCCTGAGGCCAGATAAGTAAAGCATCAGGTGACCGGGACACTGCAGTGAGAATGAAAGTCCCCTTCCGAGGTCAAACTGTTGCTGTTTGACTGACGGCCAGTTGGAAACCTGCTACTACCTTGAGGGAAAACGCAGTACGTGAGTTTGTGTGTGCCTGTGTGTGTGTGTGTCAAGACAGAGGGAGTGAGAGTTGACTTAACAGATGCAGAAGCAGTTGTGCTCTCTCTCTCTCTCTCTCTCTCTCTCTCTCTCTCTCTCTTTCCTCCTATCACACTCTCGGGAGAAGCGCTTTGACGCACCACGCAGAGCTGGATTATAGTATTGCGCGCTGGTCTTTAACGGGGCTTTTTCCTCCCTCACACTGTATACACCCTTGTGACTGACCGGCTGTTGACATGTTTGATCGGAATCAAAATCTCTCCACCTGCTGAGCTTTTTGGAAAAACCGAGCGCTACCAATGACTCCTCTCTACGGACGCGTGTTGTGAATTTATAACCAAGACAGCCTCACCTGAAGTGTGTGTGTGTGTGTGTGTGTGTGTGTGTGTGTGTGTGTGTGTGTGTATATGCTTTAAAGTGTGTGTGAGAGTGTGTTTTTCTGGATCATATTAAGGAACGAGGTGTTTCACTGGCTTTGTTTCACACACACAAATACACAGACTCACCACACACCGTGGGGATTTGGGCACCGCATGCCGGGGACATGTGGAAGTTTGCGCCGATGTAGCGCAGCAAGAGAGCCGGTCCACCGCCTCTTTGACCTCCTCTCTCACTGTCCAGGGGGACCAAATTCCTGGAGCACAGCTTTCACACATCGAAACCCCTCTAAGAAGACCCAAATGTAAATTCAGAACGCGACATTTCAGAAACACGTCTGAAAGGGGAAGACAGTTAAAACGAGGACGGCATATCCCGTTGCGTGCAGAGTTTGGTGAATTGTTTCGGGGATTTCAGGGCTTTTATTTTTGAACGCCCTTGCATTTTTTCAGTATTTTGTGGGTCTCAAATTGGCCCCCACTTGCCGCGGTGATGGTGGGAGCTCTGAGCCCCGTTGGCCCTGGCCGCTCCCCGGTGACTGCGTTGGGACTGCTGGTGGCTGTTCTGGTATCTGTCCTGTCCGGCGGGGCGGACGGCCAGCCCTGCCCGGCCCAGTGCTCCTGCACCGGGACTACTGTGGACTGTCACGGCCAAGGGCTCCGCAGCGTGCCCAGGAACATACCCCGCAACACGGAGAGACTGTGAGTACCGAGTGGGTTGATCGCTTTTAACAGAGTTTTGCTTTAATGCGCTTACTATTTCCCAACCAATTTCAACACACTTCACAGCAAAAAATCCCCAGAATATGATTTAAATGTATATTTCTTTGTGCGTCAGAGATGCTCAATAACAAGTGTGCGCTGACCTTATGGGCTACCACTTAGATAGTATTTGTAATAAAGCTTCTTCTCCTGAAGGAGGTTTACAACAATCGATTCACAATTTCTGGTCAACTATTTGATACCCTAAAATATATCGCCACCAATGTTTTTTATGATCATATAGACTAATGTTCCTTTGTTTTAATTAATAATCTTGTTGCTACACTTGTGTGCCCAATCCTTTTGATTGCTACATGTTGTAGAGTATAAGGAGGATTGTTTCCTTGGGGACCACATCTTAATAGAGCTAGGCTTTACATGTTAACTAACATCCAAAACCACATCGCAACATCTGTAAATGTTGCTAAATGTAGTTTTTTTGTAATGTGAACTGTAAAAACACTCTAGTTCTTTTTGCTTGTATTTAATGTGAGGATTAGTTATTGCTGATCGCGGAGTTCAAGTTAGGAGCACTGCTGTGGTTGTGTTGGTGGTTTCGCACTGTTGCATTAGCACAGCCTCCGTAGACCACAACGGTTTGTCTGAAGACCAGCGTGTTAATCAAAAACGGATTTGGACAAGTGGCTTTGAGTTAAACAGGCCGTGTTTTATTAGTCAGAGACCCCTTGATAGAAATTATAATTTGCCCAGTAGGCTATAGTGCAGCAGCTCAATTTCTCTGACGCTCAAATGACAGTTCTGCATTGGCCACGGCACACCAAGTTTCAACAAAAAACCCTTCAGTAGCTCAACTTCTTTGTCCTTGTAACATAACATATCTCGTGTAGGCTACTGACTGTCCCTTTACGCATTTCTCTGTCCAGGGATCTTAATGCAAACAACCTCACTAAAATCACCAAGGCGGATCTTGCAGGACTGAGGCATCTGCGAGTGTTGTAAGTGTCTTTTATCCATTCTCTCCTTTCTTCTCTCTCCTCCATTGCAGTTGGAAAATAAAAACTAAAATACTCTCTGACAAGCAGCACCTTGTAATTCCACCAACTTTCCTCTCCAAAAACCACAACACACACATTCCACAGTTTCCAGTGCTGTTCAGCATCATTATATCTCATCAGCAGCCCTGGAGCTGCCGCATGCAGCAATGCGTCTAGAAATGCCGACTTCACTGAGTCTGTATGTGTTTAAACAGAATAGCCATTGCACCTGTTAATGCTGTCGTGTTAATCTGCCAGGGGAAGTGTCAGGAAGGGCTTATTTTAACCACCGGCCAAAGAGGGAAAGAGATAGCGGTCATTAGGTGTAACCGCGGAGGGAGGAATGCAGCTGGAAGGGAGGGAGGGTGAAAGGAAAGGGAAGGAATGAGTCAAGTAAGAACAGGTTTCTTACCTGGGATAAATCCAGGTTAAGAGTGGGACAGGGATAGCCTGCTTTGTGTGTGTGTGTGTGTGTGTGTGTGTGTGTGTTTGTGTTTGTGTTTGTGTTTGTGTGTTTGTGTTTGTGCTTGTGCTATCTAGCTGCTTAAAGTTAATGGCATGGAATACACATTGTTGGAATTCCTACAGAGATTAGATTATGTCCTAATTTTGTGTGTGTGTGTGTTTCCTGTGTGTTCATCATGTCTGCTTGCCAGCAGTCACACACATCCACAACCATTTGAATTTTAATTAGAGCTGCAACCATCCGTTGATCGAAAACCGATTTTTTGCAAGCACTCTTGGGTTTCTTGTTTTGCTTTAAGCAAAAATGCCAATAAAAACAAAAAAACAAAAGCCTTGTAGGAGCTTCTTAAATTTTTGGATGTAGCCTACTTTTTTGCATTGTATGCGAGTCAGTAAAATGCATGTGGGGTTTGGCCTGTTGGTTAGTTAAAATAAACTTTTTAAAGACATCACTTTGAATGTTGTGAGTTGTGTTTAGGAGTTTTCTGTAATGAAAATAATTGTTAGTTGCAGCCCTAATTTTAATGTTCAAACTGCTTCTGGATTTCTGTTTATCACGAGGGTAGACCATACAGCTTGTTCAAATGTGTAGCTGCTTAGCTTGGTCATCACAGCGTTTCTGGGGCAGTTGTGCTAGTGGAAGTGAATGAGTTGTCACAGCTATGTGGTTAGATAGAGTAAATTGGATGATAGATGAGTTGCTGTCTTACTGATGGACCAGTTTTAAAGTCAATTCTTTGGCTCCATCGACCCACCGTTGATTGTCTTCTCTCTCTCTTTCTCTCTCTCTCTCTCTCTCTCTCTCTCTTGCTGTTTCAACATTCTCTCACTTTCCATCTCCACCAATCTATTTTCCTTCTTTCTCTTCACAACGCCACCTATTTTCTCCATCTCTCCTTCCCTCTGCTCTTTAATGTCTTTGTCTCTTGTGTCCTATCTCACTCTCCTTCACCTTCTCTTTTTCTCTTTACTCCTTCTTATCTACGGCCCCATCCAGCCATCTTTTTCCTTTTTTGGTAACCTCTCACAAATCACTCTGTCAGCTCTCACGCTCTATGCGTCTCTCTATCACTCTCTTTTTTTCTGTCCAGTTCTTTTTTGTCTCACACTCTCCTGGCGTTTTTCTTTCAGGCAGCTTATGGAGAACAAAATCACCACAATCGAGAGAGGGGCCTTCCAGGACCTGAAGGAGCTCGAGAGACTGTAAGTTACATTTTTGAATTGTAGGTGCAGCCATTTTATCCCTTGACACATTTTGCTTAGAATTAAACATGTCAGGATGCTTATCTTTGAAAACATTAGCAGACACATGGAGGTGTAAAGGGAAAAAAAAACATAGTGAGATGTTGGGTTGCCATGAGCCATCAGAACAACTTCAATAACTTCAACCTCCCTATCTTTGATTCTACAAGTCTACGGAGCTCTTCTGGAAGGATGAACATCATTGTTCCTCGATTTGTTCCCTCATTCAGTGTTTTGATCATGTTGGTGGTGTTGTTTGTCACACCTTGTGGAAATCTTGGTCACAATCTGTGTCTGATGGTGCGATATCCATTTTGGAAGTCAGATTGTGCTGTGAATACCTGGCGAATCATAGAACTAAAGAAACATGTTACCAACTTGTGCCATCCATCTGCTGCTATCATCCATCATGATTTGAAAATGCAGCAAAGATTTTTTGCTTGGGACAGCCGTATAGTGCACAGAAAACTGAACCTAAACACGTCAGTCTTCTAAAAAGGTTAAGCTAGGTCCAGACCTGGTGGCTTTAAAGGTTATAACATAAGATTTAAATAATTTTTATGCTCATCAAACTATTCAGACAGTGTCCTTTAAAATACGCAGCCAGAGGTTGTTATGGCGCTGGCCGGGAATCACTGGTATTCAGCCTCCAACCCTGAGGCAGTTATAGCATAATTAAGTCTTGGTAGTGTGTGAGAGAGTAAGACTGAGGGGGGATACAGACCCCTGACTGCTGATATGTCTATTGTGTCGACTGTCAACTTTGCTTGATGTGTGAGCTGTCGATTTCTGTGCGTGTTTGTGTGTTAAGTGGCCTGACTGCAATGACATGCTGGAATGCAGCAGACTGTGACAGAGTATGAGGAGGCTTAAAGACAAGCTTTTAATTAAAGACATAAAAAATCCTCGCTGCTTACATGAATGTTTACAAAAAGACATACCTGTATACACACAGATATTTTTACCTGTACGCATAGACATTTTTGATAGCTGTTTTGGGTAAATTCTTAAGGAGTTGTTTGGAGGAAAGGGATGAAGTACTATGATTCCCCGAGTGCTCTTGTCTTGGGTGTGTCACGCCTGGTCTTTCTACACTATCTGCTGCACTGTGGCTGCTCTTTGTTGCCAGAGAGAGAAGCTCTGTGGATCACTATAAGGAATCTGCTGGTGTTACTCATGCAACCAGCACTGGGTTCTGTCCAGCTAAGCAGATCTGGGAATTCCTGCCCAGAGCTGCAGACAACAAGGGGAGTATTTAACCGTCTATAGTCGAATTTTAACAGGAAACTTTGAACGTGATTTCCCCTCTGTGAAAAGATATGGTATAAGCTCTCATGGATACATACGAAAACAGGCCCCAACACACACATGCACATACATTGTAGACTAGTCCTTAAACAGCAGCAGACCAATTCTTACACATCTGCTGTCAAACTATTCAGGCCACTCTGATGGCAACAAACGCATTTGACAACAGCTAACTTTCTGACACAACATGGCTGTTTTCTGTTGTCCTCGCCAGGGTTTTCAACTGTAATTCAGCTTCTCTGGCTTGGCATGTTCACAAACACAAAGGTGGAGTGAGTCATCAATGCCCCCCCGCAGCTGCCAGACAATGGCACGTCTCCAGAGTCTGGAGTCTGGGGGCTCATTTCAAAGGCCTCCGTCCTCTGGGCGGCTGGAGGGGGGCCTGGTGGGCACCACTACCCAGAGGAGAGGGCCCTAAGCTGGGCTGACCGATCCATAGTGACTGCCCCCCACGGGGGTGGAAAACGGTTCCCCTTCTCATTCCTTTTTTTGCGACCGGCCCTGCAGGGCTGGGCAGGGTGGGGTCAGGTGTGGGGCAGTAGCTGGAGGAGGGGTTAGTGGTCGAAGGAGGTGTGGAAGAGATAGGCATGTCACAACACACACGTGCACATACACAAAAACATGCATGCTATGGATTCATACATGCATGCGCATTGACTTACGCAAGGCTGCTCTGTCAGTACTGGTTTAATCTTGATTCTCCAACCCCCCACCCCCTCCTTACACCCACTCACGCCTTCATTCAGTCTTTAACCTCTCCTCATGTTTTTCTTCCATAGCCACCCGTCTTGTTCTCTCTGTATTGTCCTGTGCTTATAGGAATGTCATTCTTAACTCTCCCTGTAGATTATGAAGAATAGAAAAGAGAGGAGTTCCTGATCCTCTTATCTTCCTCTCACATTTGACTGGTTTATAGCCCCTATCCAATTCAAAGTCTGTGAGATTGAAGATGATAGCAGCTGCAGATATGCAGAGACAAAGGAAACTTACAGGTATTCAGACAATGATTTCAGAGAACAGCAGTGTGATAAACCTCAGATAACTAGCCTGTAATAGTGTGATCACATTGTCAAAGATAATTTTAACAGCAACAATTGTAAAACAGATTACAGGCAGTGGGATGTGTCTATCAACAGTGATTACAAACTATATAATTAAACCTCAGACCAAGTGATTGTGTTTTAATATGTGGATAATCTGACTATAAAAAGATAGTTGTAACAGTGAGGCCAGATAGCGGGATATGGATTTCAAATGAGAGCACTGGATTAGTGCTAAATGATTATCTCTAAAGCCTGTGAGTGATGACATTGTTCTCTCTGATCATTTCAGGGATTTTTATTTATTTTTATTTTTATTAATTGACAGAGCTTGAAATTGTCTGCATACAAAAAGCCATATTTAATCACACAGTTCTGTCCAAAAATAATTTGGGATAGATTTCCCAGAGATCCTGTCTGTCTGTGCAGCTCCTAAACGTTGGGAAATTTGTTGGTTAACACAAGTTAGCAGTGGAAATGCTCAAAGCTCTTCAATACAGCTCAAGGTGAATGTGTTTGGATTTTACATTCCTGCATTGCTGTGTTTTAGGGCAGATATGTTATCTTTCTTCCATATATAAAAGAACAGATGAAATTTGAGTGTGTAAAACTTTGGTGGACGAGGGTTGATGTCACATGACATACACAGACTCTTGGACACACACACGGGTGATTTAAAGTAAAGATGTCTACTAGGTTTGGGATCTAACTACAGTATAGTAACAGTACTGTGTGTGTGTTTGTGTGTGTGTGTATTGTGTTATGGCAGCAGTGGCATTGGTGGAATAATAATTGGTTTCTGAGGTGTTTTGTTATTTTCCTCTCAACCGGGGCCTACTACACATCTACAAGGCTGTAAAGAAAGGAGTGTGTGCGTATGTGTAAGTTTCTGTATTTTATGTTTGTGTGGGTATGCATACACGTTTGCGGGAATGTGTGTGTGTGTGTGTGTGTGTGTGTGTGTGTGTGTGTATGTGTGTTTACTGTGTGGTTTGTGGCCCTCTAGCATCTGTTTATGATTGCAGGGATTATCACCACGCTGCAGTGTGACATTAGCTTGTTTGAGTGACTGTCACACCTCAGACTACTGGCGACTCAGTCCTCATTCACTTTCAGCAAGACTGACTAATGAATCACAACTGTGGATGTACTCGGAGGGTGTTTATGTGCATGCACGCACACACACAATGATTCCATCCTTCAGGTCAAGAAACAAACCACTAAATCACTACTGACGACTAGATTATTTGAGTAACAGGTGGTCAGTACTTTTAGATGGACACTAAAGGTGTTCAGTACATGTAGAAACACATCTTCAACACTGAATCTTCAAATTGAACTGACTGCACCGAATCTCTATTGTTGACATGGTTTGTGTGTTCCTGACCTTCCTCGGAACACAAAGTTTGATGGTTCAGTAAATGTCTGGTGGCTGTCTAAGTAAGTTAGGACAGTCCTTACAATGAGGCCAGATTTTTAGTTTTATAAATTGACATGTCTGCACATGTTGTTGTCTTCATAATGCATAGTGGTTATAGTGAAAACTATTGTGAATACAATAAGTCAATTATTTAAAAATAACAATGTGGTTGCAGTTCTTCAAATGAGAGATTTGACAGTTTTTTTACTTCTTCTTTTTTATCAATGTAAACACAATATATTTAGGTTTTAGACTGGCAGACAAAAGTGGTCATTAGAAGATGTCACTGTGGGCTCTGGAAAATTGTAAAGGACATTTTTCTATTCTAGTTTCTTAAAGGTGGAGTCTGGGATTTAGATTGATAATATTTGAACTCAACACCCAAATAAATACAGCCCCCCCGTCAGTGCTTCAGAACATTGGCATGTGCCAGATTTCCAATCCCTCTTGCTCTCACTGCCTTTCTCTTCATAAAAAACAGGGTATTTCCCCTGTCCTGTGAACAAGCACCAACAGAATAGTGTTGCGTAGCTCGGTCCCAAACACTTTTGTTTGTTTCAGAGCCAGAGCTGTGTGTGAACACCAGATATTCTTGCAGCACACACAGAGACAGGACAGCTAGCGGACTGTGACGAGATATTTGCTGAATGTGACAAAAAATGTGTTGGATAAGAACCGCTGACTGCACCTTTAGGGTTAGGGGCTATAGGAGTGACTTCCTTAGAGCGTTTTGAGCTGTAACATTTGCAGAGGTTGTTGTGTCGTGAATGCTGTTTTTTTATTCCTTAGAGCTGATAAAATAACAAGTGTGCAAGTGTACTCCACTTCCTTTGTGTGGCATATACGAAATCAAAGCTTATACGTTGTAGTAAGGCTAATTCATAAAATCAATAAATAATTCAGATTTCTCATGTTGCTTTTATGGCTCTGAAAGGAGTAAAAAATTGTGATTAAGGTGTTTACATGATTATTGAAATAATCAGACAGTTATGAGCATTTAAACGCATGACACCTTGGACCAGACTGGTTTTGATCCTTCACTGTCTTTACTTCATTCTCTAAGTCTCCTAGTCTGACAGCATTGCATCTATTTTAAGAGAATGAGCTCACAGCTCACATTGTGCTGCTTCCTCCTCCAGCGTCAGTCCGTGCACTCACCCAGGGGAGGTCTAGCCCACTAACGGGTGCTCATGGCTGGGCAGGACCTGCAGGAGGAGTGGGGCCTCTCTGCAGGACCACGTGGGGCTCTTAGCCATCAGAGCTGGCGTTAACGGAAGAGGAGTGAATAATTTAGAAACATCATTTCTGCGGTAATGTTAAATATTTAAGCGGCCTCTGATGTAACTGTGGAGTGTGAATGTGCTTGCATGTGCGCATGCACGTTCATATATTTTTACACTTGTGGGTGGAAGATGGACACAGAGGGGCTGACTTTATTTAAGGAGGGCTTACAGTGCCTTGTGAGCAAAATAAGGTGAAACCCATTGATAGAATTAAAGAGAGTTCTTCTTTTGGAGTTGGTGACATTCTTGAGGTGCCTTTATGTGTCTTTGTGTCATGCAAACTGTTAGTTAGGGATTTTACACTTTTCCTATTAGTTTGAAGCCATTCTTCATTCTGCCTCCATCCCTCCTTTACTTCCCCCTTCTCTTCATTCTCCTCCAGTAGCAGCCAGCACAGCATCCGTCGCGGGGCCTGTCAATTGTGTATGTGTGTGTGTGTGTGTGTGTTTGTGTGTGTGTCAGGGTTAAACTGTTTCAGCAGCCTGTCGTTCATTGTGTCACTCAGTTACTTCACTCTTCTCTTACTCACATCAAGGCACAACCACACACCAACACACACCAGCACACAAACCTCTTCACTCCACTCAACCAGGGTTAAATGATCGCACTAAGATTATTTAACTCACCCGAGTTCTCTCAACTCCCTTATTTGTGTGTGTGTGTGTGTGTGTGTCTGTCTGTGTGTGTGTGTGTGTGTGTGTGTGTATGTGTGTGTGTGTGTGTGTGTGTGTGACAGGTTGTTGTGAGTTCTTCCCCTGTGAGGGCCTTGTTTACTCAGTGGGGTCCTTTTCACACATTCGGTCGTCCGGCCAGACTGCCTGTTTGTTTTTCCCACATCATCTCTTCTCCTCCGCCTTTGTGGTAAACCCCCCCCCTTCTTCCCTTCATCCGATCCCCTTCTCTCGTCTTCCTCCCCATGCCTTCTCTTCGTCCTTCTCGAGCTCACTGTTTTTCTGGCAGCCATGTTGTACCCCTTAAATCAGTGGTAACCCGGAGTCTGTTTTTTTGTGGATCCGTCAATGAACATGTGTGTGGTTTTGATGTCTCCTTCAATCTCCTCATTCATTCTTCCTCTTACTGCACTGAATTGCATATTAATCAAAACATAATTTGATATTATGACCAGAAAAAACAAATCTCACCTAAAAAGCTCGAATAAACACATGTAACCTCTTCACCCACGCTGTCTGGAAAGGGCTACGTAGTTTATTCCCTAATGTATGCTGTGTTTTTCCAGGCGCCTGAATCGGAATAATCTGGCCGTCTTCCCCGAGCTGCTTTTCCTGGGAACAACAAAGCTTTACAGACTGTAAGTCATTTCTCTTTCTCTATCCATCACTGAATTGCTCTGCATTGTTTACTGAATTATTGTTCATTTCCACCTGTGTTCAGTTTAACAAGAGCAATGCAAATAGGCAAATGAATGAAATGAATTGTTGCAATGCTGTGCTTGTGTGTATACCCACAAGCTTGTACAGGTCATTGACTGTGACTTAAAATGACATGGTGAAACATGTTACAGACCTTGTAAAGTACAGAAAAAAATATAGGGTTTTCTTGGTGACGCAGCTGTGGTGTTTCACTTGGATGAAGGAGTTAGAGGACTGAGGGGACACATTTTACATGGTCTACTCCAGAAGCCAGTTCAGTAGCTAATGGAGATTAGCACTCCAACAGCTGCTGCCCACTGGGAGAGACGTGTGTGTGTGTGTGTGTGTGTGTGTGTGTGTGTGTGTTTGTGAGGATGGGGAAGAGAAACCGAGCAAGACCGATCAAGGAAGATATGTTTTATGTTTCACAGGCAGAAAATAGTTTCAGTCACAGAACATAAAGGTTCCAGTTTGCATTCAAACCAGTGAACCACAGTTTGTTGTCATCAAGCACCTTTTACTCTTCACTCACAGCCTGAGTGTCTGTGTGTAAACTGAGCTGTGGGTTTCCAGTACTGTAGGACCGGGCAGCAACGCTGCTGAAACTGTGGGAACTAACTTCCCGTCATGGTTGTTTGTGGTCTCAGGGAATGATTATGGTCGCATATATTTATATATGTGGCTGAATATATTTATCTAAAACAATATTGAAATGCTTAGATGAGAGTGTGTTGAAGTTGTTTATGTTCTGCGGCCACTACGGTGGTTAGCTGGACTCGACCTGTCGGGTCTAAGGGTGTGTGTGCGTCTATGTGTCTGCAAGTATGTGTGTGTGAGTTTCTCAAGGCCAAAAGTTGGCATATTGCTCAGCGTGTGGGCCGAGGTATAAATACAACTTGGGTATACTGCTCTCTGCTCAGCTGTTGCAGACAAGCGGCCTCCGTGTTTGTGTGTGTGTGTGTGTGTGTGTGTGCATATGAATGTTAATGCTTGTTTGTGCATGTTGATGTGTGTGCATATGTATACGCCTTAGCTCCTCAGGTGTATGTATTTAGCAGAGGGTCTCTTGTTGGCTGCACCTCTTTACCACACACTTCATTCAGCATAATAATATTCATAACGTTGTGTTAAAATAAAAGAATTAGTAAAAACGTCTGTAGTAGTATATGAAATGACCCAGTACCAGAGGAAGAAAGAAAACTGACAGAAAATTGCTAAATGACAATGAAAACGAAATGGCCTAGCTGGCGCCGTTGCAGCCACAAAGCTACAAGCAGATTAGTCAGACGTATGGAAGTCATTCAGTATGAACAACTACCACAGAGGCTTAGCCAATACTATTTACGGCTGTTTGGTCAATATTAAATCGTATGTCTACTTTTACACCCCCTACAGTGTATTTTTATTTTTGGAAAGCACAACAAGAAACCCTTGGGAACCTCTGGAGTGAAATCTTGTGAAGCTTTAAGTAGTGGTCAGAAGGTATGTGCGAACTGGGCCGACTTTGGTTCTTGCGACAGTATTGCTATAAATGAACACTTGCTCAACCTGCTATTATGAAAATTATGTTTTAACTTTTTTGGGGCTTGGAAAATCTGTGTGTGTGTGTGTGTGTGTGTGTGTGTGTGTGTGTGTGCATGCGTGCATGCGTGTGAGAGAGTACTTGCTGGATGTGTTTAACCTTTGCTCAGCACCGTGGTTTAGGGCTTTAAGGTCTAAATAAAAGGGTCAGGTGTGAGATATGCCATGCATTTTAGAGGAAACATAATGTCTGCTTGGATTATGTGAACCTGCAGCATTTTTTTTTAAACCAGTAAGTGTGACATAATTGTACTGCTGGTTCAAGAACTGGGTTGAAGATTTGGGAATATTCATTGTCTTGGTTATTGAAAATGTCAACACATCAAAACTCACGCTTCAAGTCAGTGTTGATTTTTTAAATATTAACCAAAACCAATTTGTTTTAGTTTACCAGTAGTTTAGTTCAATTGATTTGATGAGAATGAGAGCATAATGGTAAAAATGGGTCCAAAAGTCTTCTTATTTACTATACAGCCATTTTATTTGAGTGTCCAAATAAATGTGACATTCATGCACTATATTGCCCTTAAAAGCTTATGATGAAATGATAAAAGTTCTAACCTCGCACAATGCAATGTGTGACTCCACGCCTGTCACTGATGACGCATCATCAGTATGATTCATAAGTGTCTGAAATCCCAATTTACTGCACGCTGAAGAGTTAAAAATGTAGTGTTTATTGAATAGGGATAAGTGAATGAGTGATCAAGGGAGTGATATTAGATACAGCTGATCCTTGATTTAAAGATAGCAGAGATGCAGAAGTCCAAGTGATTAGGCAAGACCATATTACCAACAAACCAACACAATTAATGTCTACAGTCAGTTGTCAGTTTATTAGAATACCTACAGCATGAAACGTGTTCAATCTTATACAACAGTCCTGCAGCAAATCCTCCCTTCATGAAGGTTTTATTGTTCAGTATTTTTTTTTCCCTTGTTACCATTGGTGATCGTGAATCGTAACTAACCGTGGAATGTGAAATCAGTTAACTAAGATGAATATAAAACAACAGAACAAATTTACACAATGAAATTAACAAATAAAATGGGGTTCTTTAACAGGATGCAAAGATATGAGGAATGTAAAGAAATAAGTGCAATACAATCAGTGATTTCAAATCATTGGTTGGATTCTTGCACTTCTATTATGATGCTCCTTTTAGATCAAATTATTCAATAGAATATGATTGTTTTTTTTAATGCTATCCAGATGACTCAATGCTGACGGGATACAATTAACAAATATATTTGTGTGGCATCTGCTCCCTCCCTCCTCCCTGCCATCTCTCTCTCTCTCTCTCTCTTCCCTCTTTGTTGAACATGAATCAGTAGTGAGATGAACGAGGGAGAGATGAAAGAGGGGTTGATAAAGGTATGGGGAGGATAAGAGAATGGGTCACCGCTTCCACAGCTGAAAAGTCTGGTTATGCTTGAATATAAGGCTATATTTATGGGAGCTACTCTATCCGTGTGCGTGTCTTTTGGTTTTTGTGTCAAGTTGAAGTGTGTTTTGCTTAAAACTTTGCCCTTCCTGTGTTAATTTGCCTGAGCGAGCATTCATGAGACGTGAATAGAGATAGAAGAAAAGAAAGAGAGGAAGGGAAATTGAAGTAACGTAAGTTTCACCTCTGTTCTTCACCTTGCACTCGGAAGGAGAGTCAACATGGACAAGTTACATTGGGAGAGGAAAATGAGTGAACTTCTCTCACACACATTAAACCTGTGTTAAAGTGGTCTGGGGTTTGAATTAATGAGTGGATGAGGCTACGTTTTGTGTGTTTGTGTATGTGTATGTGTGGGTGTGTGTGTATGTGTGTGTGTGTGTGTGTGTGTGTGTTTTTATGTGTGTGTAATAGTCCCTAATCCTCTGCTAAACGGTACCCTGATGCGGCTTTACCAGGCAGCATTGTTGCTTAGCAGCCTCAAAGGTTGTGGCTTTGTCTTGTGTGAGAGCTTAACTCTGCTGGACGCACACACGCGCACACACACACACACACACACACACACACACTCACAGACTCCCACATACGTACCACCTCGGCCGAGACAACAGGCTCAGCACAATGGTCACAAGAGCGCAGGCGTCTTTCAAAAAATGTGGGCTTTCCCAGCGTGTCGACAGTTAACCGACACAGAGGGAGGAGGACGACCGGGAGAAAAGAAGAGGAAGAGAGGGGTCAAAGGTAGAGAAGATGAAATCTTCTCTGAGTAAATAATGTTTTTTAATTAAGACAGAGCACGTTGGGCGTTTTAGTTGCCACAGTGACAACGACCTCTGGGTCCAACAGAGGTCAAAGGTGAAGAATGTTCCAGTCAGGAGATCTAAGCAGGAGGTGAATTATAGAAGTGAAGAGGGGAAAATCTCCTCACTCTCATGAACAAAAATCATGACAAATCAAAATTGTAACAGTATCCTCCAAAGATATTGGCAGGGAGAGATTTTTTTGAGATCAAACAATTGTAGTATTTAAAACAACTTTATTATGAGGCCAACATGGCCTCCATCAGGGTCATCAAACACATTTTCAAAGAATAATTTAATGCGACAAGTGTAAAATCCAAAACCTCCAAACAAATAGACTGACAGTGGATAGACGGGGGGATGATACGCGACAAAGTGCCACGGGCCAGGCCGCTGCAGGACTCAGCCAACATGGGGCGAACGCTCTTACTTAGTGAACTAGAGGCAGTCCGGGTTCAAAAGGAATTTTATTGTATTCCATAATTAGGAGGTACATTTTGACCCCCCGTATGCACTTCCCTAGTTATGGACTGGAGTATGGTGTCACCTAAATCAATTCAAAAGAGAATGCAACCCTGTCTCCTGAAATGTATATGTATATAGTCCTAATTTTTTTTGCCAGTTATGTTTTTTGTGAAATACAATCGCTGTGCATACAATGTGCAGAATTTTGACACTAGGGTACACACTTTAAATCACACTTGTGATTACTTTTAGGCAGCAAAACCACTTTGGTTAACGTAAGTGTAAGACAGGGAAACAGGGAAAGCATTGGCTACATTTCAATAAGATGAAAACATCCTGTACTAAAACTGTTGACTTTTACAATATTCTTAAAATATTATTTTTGGGCCTTTTTTCCTTTAATTGATAGGACAGCTTTAGATAGGAAAAGGGGGATAACATGCAGTAAAGGGCTACAGGTTGGAATCTGGGCATGCATATCTACGACAGCCTGGCAAACTGTTGAATATTTGGAATGTGTACAACTCACAGAAATGACCGTAAACAGGTAAGAAGCCGTAAACTGTCATAAAGGGCAGTAAAAACCCAATTTTAGCTGCATATTCCAAATGTCTTGTCAATGTATTATTAGCATTTTTCACATCTTTATCAAAGAAATGTGATATATTGAGAATAAGATCTAAATTGGATATGCTGTTTATGTTTAATACTCTCCCATCTATAACAATTATTTGATACACTGTTATCTTTAAAGCTGATCTCTCAGTCACATCAAGTCCACTCTGACCCATTTGAGATGTTCATGGGGGGAAAACAGGACAAAACTAAACTCCTGCTTCTGGTTATTTTAGACAATGTTCAGTATCTGAAAATATCAGTATCTGCTGGTAGCAAGGTTAGTTGCAGTGTTTTGGATGAGAAGATATTTGGCCACTGACTTTGTGTACATAGGATATGCAAATATCTTCCATTATGTCTGTCTAAGGAAATGAAGTTAAGCCTCTGCAGCCCAAGGCGTCTGTGGATGGGCCTCTTTCTTTCTTTCTTTCTTTCTTTCTTTCTTTCTTTCTTTCTTTCTTTCTTTCTTTCTTTCTTTCTTTCTAACAAACTTTTAAATTAACGCACACTGGCACAAACATACCCTTTACCATTCAGCAATATTTCCTGCCCCCTCCTGTTTCTCTGAATGCATTTTAACAGATATAAAAACTCTCTCTCCCTCTCACACACACACACACCCACGCACGCACCCACGCGCGCATGAACACACATGCAAACACACACATGCACACTCACACACACGCACACACACTACTACAGAAAACAGCTCTTTCGAGATCTTTTCAGCTTATACAAAGACATTTTGTCCAAGAAAAGTTTTCATTAGGACTCTTGGATCACACAGAGCATATCCAGCCAAACAGGAAAATGTGAATGATGTTTTTATTTTTGTCTCTTGTGGTTAAGTTTGTGAGTTTGCAGATATTTCCATGTCATCTGTGTACACATTATGAATCACTTTGAGTGCAAACCAACGGTTACAACAGTGTGTTGAGGTGTTGAGTGTAATTGACTCACTCGCTTGCCATCTTATAAATCACATGACTGCCTATCTGAATTGCTCAAGGCCACTCATTCCTAAGAAGTGATTTGGCCATTCAGATCCCAACACAATGCTGTATTTCATTCTCAAAGGATTTGAAGAGGACTTGCCAAAGCCCAGCTGGCATTATTAAGAGGGCACCATTACAAAATTACAAAAGATATCCGATACAGACAGACTGTAAAGATATGAAACACCCTACTTGACTTCTACTGTGGCTAGGGCTAACTTGTTTCTAAACTAGCCCAGGAAGTTTGTGTGTGTGTGTGTGTGTGTGTGTGTGTGTGTGTGTGTGTGTGTGTGTTTGTGTGTTGATTTTACAGAGCTGCTCTGTGCAGCTTTTTATTTCATTAAGAACTTTTTTTTTCCAGAAACAGTAGCAAAGGAAGACAACATGGACTTAACGTTACATACACTTAGTTGCTAGTTTTGTAGACCACCTAGCTAAAGCAAATGGGGCCTGTCCTGCGATAAATCCCTTCATGCCTGTTGAAATGTTTGTTTTTTGTTAAACTGTTTTACAGAGGAGTATGATCAATTTGGAGACTGTACTTCAGTCTTTCGTGCTTTTGAATTGTATTGCTTCGAGGTGTTACTTTATAAAAGATAGACTTATATATTATATATTATATTATACAAAGTCAGTAGTCCACTCTTCTCTCTGTACAGATTACAGATGTACTTCCACAGCTGTACATGTTGTGTATATCAACATGAAACAGACCTTTAAATCATAGACTCAAGGGTAAAAAACATATTCTACTCCATATATTTTTACTAGTATTAACTCACTTAGTTGTAGAACATCAACAAAGTTAAACCCTGGTCAAATGTTTGGGAAAGTTTATTTTATGCGGAAGGAAAAACACTTTTTCAATCTTCATATATACTATGTGTGTAATATTGACTATATACTGTATGACTGTAAAGTTAGGCGTATCTTATCTAAATGTTGGGCACATTTATATATTTTTCAAACTATGTGATCTACAGTATGTACTGTAGCTGTTGCAGTGAATGTGAATTGTTCTAGCTCTAATTCAACGTTTAGACATTACCAATTAGAAAATAATTGCGTTCAAAACACATCTGATAACAGTGCTTTTCATTTCAGTATTACTTCAACACTACAAAACCAGAACCTGACAAACCAAATATTTCAGATGTAAATGTATTAAAGAAACTAACTAAAACTAAAATGCAGCAACTCTCATTTACTTTCCAAAATATGTTTTCATGTTGCCCAGTTTGGTACGCTGAATGCTGCTCAATTAATCACCCAGGGTGTCTGAGTGTCAAAGTTCAGAACTCACAGGTGAAAGTTCATGGAGCATCAGTGTCAACCGATGAGATACCCAGGATAATGGACATGCCAGCAGTGAAGGCACTGCTTTGCCCATCAGATTAAAGAATGAGCGAGAGTTGCGCCTGGAAAAAGAGACCAGAGAGAGAGAGATAGATAGAGAGAGAGAGAGAGAGAGAGAGAGAGAGAGAGAGAGAGAGAGAGAGAGAGAGAAGGGGTGGATACAGACTGAATGAATGAAGGGTGTTTAAAAGAAAGATTAGAGAGGTGTTTGCTCTCATAAATGGTCTGGAAAAAAGAGCAGGTAGGAATTTGTAGACAGTGAAGACAGAAGTGTTTTCTCTATTGGAAGCTATCTGTGAAAAGCAAAAAAAGAAAATGAAAAGCGGCGCTGCAAAGTGAGGGACAGAGAAAGAAAAGAAAGAAGGAGAGCTAGAAGGGAGAGTCATGTGGAAAGGAGAGGAGAGAGGTATGTCAGTACTTACAGTAGATGGCAGGCAGCCTGAAGCCTGGAGCCAGCATGTCTGTCAGAAAGAAGTGCCCAGGTGTGTGTGTGTGTGTGTGTGTGTGTGTGTGTGTGTGTGTGTAACCTGAGTGTGGATTACTGGGAGGGGGCAACATACCTATCCAATGCCAGGAAGAACTTACCTGGAAGCAGGTAGTTACGATAGCAGAGTGTGTGTGAATCTATGTGTGTGCGTGTGAGGTCTTCTAGATCATCAAAGCATTTCCTCACCTTGCTTGTGTGTGATTAAGGGTCACCGTGTGCGGCAGTACCTCCCAACAAAGCTACTGTAAATCATCCTGCATCCTCTTCTCTTTCCATCACGTCTTTTTAATGCCTACTTCCCCTCCTGTTCTCATTCACTTTAGCCCCAGTGCTTAACTTAATAATACAATGTTAATGCTGGTGTTGAGAACCATATCCTCTCCCTCTTTGTCGCACAGCCTTCTCCCTCTGCGGAGGTTTGTCTCTCCAGGGTATCAGCAGGTATGGATCCAGGCCTTGTATTGATGGATGAATCTGCCTGGCCAGTGAATTATGGGGAAATTATGGAGTAATCAGGACAATTTATCATGCAATGCTTCTCTACTCAACCCCAATCACAGCTAGTCAGCAATATTGACCCCTGCTTTCTGTGTGCATCAGTGTATAGGAGTGCGTGGGAGGAGGATGTTGTGTGTTGTGTGTGTGTGTGTGTGTGTGTCTGTGTGTGTGTGTGTGTGTGTGTTTTGTACACGGTTGTGAGGAAGCAAGTTACAAACACATTGTGCACCCAAACATTGTTCAAGCCATCATTCAAACCTTGTTTCTCTATCAAATTAATTTGACTGAATAAGTGTCAATATGTCAATAAGACATCCTTAGTTGTTATTTATCAAGAGTTTAACACCGAACATCAAATTGTTATGGGTGTAACTTGATCAAATTTGACTGACAGTGGTGTGCCAGTGTAAGCAAACAATCCATCAACTGTCATCAAATGCTGCTAAACTTTGATTGGGGCTCAGTACTAATTTAAAAACTTAGGCAGAAAATCTTCTGAAAGCTCCAAATATACCAAATATGTCTGGCTGAATTTTAGGGAAGATTCACAAGACATCCATGTCTGTCTTGGGTTTGAAATTGTTGCTCACTGTAAACATCATATAGCTTCAACAAAGACCTAAAACATGATGATACTGAACTAAATCATGCTGCCACTCTGTAGAATAAACCCATTTTAACAACCTTGTTGAGCTTCTAAAGGGGAAACCAATGTGGAAAACTGTATTTCAAGTTTTTTTTTTAATTCACAGAGAAAAGTCCCCTGGCTACAAGTGTCTGCTCTTTCACAAACTAGAACAGAAAACTAGAAACTCTGAGCAATCTGTTACCAAAGGCCACAGGGTACGGTCTCTTCTCACTGCGTGATGCATTAACTTGGAAGTGACACCTAAACTCTCACTCTCTGGATCCATCAAAAGTAACCACATAAACTTCCAAAAAGACCTCTCGTAACAGCTCACATAGTCTCCCCAGTCTAATGGAAAACAGAGAGGTTTCAGTTTATGTCAATCAGTCAGCAGACCTAACATGGCTGTCTTTCTCTGCCCCGGGTGCCTCCCTCCCTCCGCTCTAATCCTCCATCTTGGCTCTGTGTCAAGCCGCCTTGTCCAGTTGCACAATATCCCTCCTCCGGGGCAGGCAACTGCATCCTCTCTCTGGCTCCATTAGTGCCACTCCACTGGCATAGCCGGCATTCTCCACTGGGACCGTCATCGCTGGCCACTCTATTGGCCCCCTGTCACTCTCCAACCACCACAAAAGAAAACCTCTCCGCCCTCCCTCTCAGCCTCTCCTGCTTGCTTGGTCTTTTTCTGCACCCCCATTTTCTTCCCTCCTTGTCTCTCTCTCTCTCTTTCTGTCTCTCTCTCTATTATCTCCCTTTTCCCTTTCTAGCACCTTTCTCTTAAGTCTTTTCCCTCTCATAGCCCATCTTGCCTACACTCTCAGTGCCCCCTTCCTCCCCTATACCCATCTCTCTCCTCTGAGCCTAACACATTGGTTGGAGAGGCTTATGCAAGGCCCTCATCCAGGGTAATTATGCAGTAGAAACCAAGAGAGGAAGCTGCGAGCTGACCAGTGATTCCTCCCAGAGATGTTACTCACAAGTTTAGAGCCTCTCACATTATTTCCCCAAAAGCTGAGTGTGTTTGAACTGACCACAGCGACCCAGGCTCATTAAAACGCACTATGTTTACATAATGTGAGAACTCTGGCCAAAAACAGACCCACACATCCGTCGCTCTCACTTTAAGGAAACTTTCTGCTTTAAAAGCATTTTATAAACAAAGTTGTTGAATTCCAGAGATATAGAATTAAAATTAAAACATATTACTGCAATACTAATAAATGTAAATGTTATTTTCAGAGTCAGAGGAAAAGTGAATGATTTGTGAAGATTAATGTGTGAGAGAAAAAGGGAAAGTGTGATATAAGAGCAGTGCAGCAACAGGCTGGTGATGGATCAGCAAGTTTGTGATCACAGGTTGGTACCCGACGTCTGTTTGTCTGTGTGTGTGTGTGTGTGTGTGTGTGCGTGTGTGCGCGTGCATGCGTGCGTACATGCATGCGTCCTCGCTAGTGTCTAATGACAGGTTCCAAGCCTGATGTGTCATTATCCAATTACAGTTTTCTCTCATCTCTACAGTAACGCCATGCCCCCCGTAATTGGACGGTTGCTCTTAAGAACTCTGACCTCTCACAAGTGTCAGGCAGGAGAACGCACACACAAGATGCCAGTAAGATTGGGTAATGCAGAATAAAACAGATGCTATCTGAACGAGTGATCGTCTAAACTATGCAAAAACAAGTTAGGACTCTGATCATATCATATCACTCCTCCCTCCTCGCACTTATCCTTTTTCTTCTTCATCTGTCTATCTGTCTCTTTCTCTGTGTAGTAATAGCAATAACCGGGACTCATATGCTTTCGCTCTTGACCCCCCTCTTTTGCAAGTGTGATGCCTCCAAGTGGGCCGAGTCAAAGGAGAGCTTTTGTGGTTTATGGTTCTCTGTCTCTCTCTTCACTCTTTCACAAAAAAGAAAACACAGCATTTTTTTCCCCCATTTGCCCTCTTAAATATTTCACACGCTTAGGAGGCTTCATGCCCTCTCCTCTTTTTGTGTGTGTGTGTGTGTGTTAGTATGTGTGCGTGCATGCGTAGTGAGTTTAGAAAGATGAATTTAAACACATTTGTTCTCTCAATATTGGACTAGATCATCTTTATCATTATTCAGGCAGTTTTTTGTCAACTGTGGGTGTGTGTGAGTGTGTGTGTGTGTGTATGTGTGTGTGTGTGTATAAATACAGTTTTTTTCGATTGCTAAACAGCAGCGGGCACAACTGGAGTCATACGTGCAAAACTATAACTACAGTCTGCTTTGCAGCAGTTCATGTGGACCAAACACTAGTCTGTTTTTCATAGCTTGAACACTGTTTCCAAATCTCTACACACTAATGCCATGGCTTAACCACAACATGCAACACACTGGATTTACAGCACTTTGTTCAAATGCTAACACACTGCTGTCAAAACTGTTAACCACACATTGAAAACATAATAGATTTCAGTCTGGTGTCTATCAAATGCTGCTGATTGCAATTTTAGCTGAAAGACTAAGTAGGTGTCTTGTTTTAGACTAGTTATTGAACATATACTTTTTTTTATGCAAACACCAAATAAGAATTACAAACAATTATACATTCTACCGTTTGAGAGAAACAGGTAAAAGATGTCCAGGTCAGATGTCTGAGGTTACATACACAGCTATAAACAACAAAATGTACAAAACACTACCTTTACTATAGTAAAACTGCATTCTTACTTTTTAAAAAAAAAAGTAATGGAGGTGAAAGCAATGGAAACACCACATTCATTATTATTTAGAGAGGATGCAGACATCCAGTGTGATGAAGACAACATGCTGCATGATGCTGGAGAGAGGAAGGATTATTCCCACTATTCTCTGTTACTGTGATATACCTTTAGTTTTATCCAGTAATTCCATAAGTTACCAGAGACAAAATACTACATTCAAGCAAACTGCTGGTTTGCACAACTGTAAAGATGTTTCACTAGTGAGCTATAATATACAGTACAGTTTAACTTATTATTTTAGGAGGGGCTGGGCTGTTCTAGGTTGTTAAGGACAAATGCAGCAGTGAAAGTTAGTGTAGCCTTAACACCTGGACAGTTTACTTTTAAATATACACCAACAAACACACACACACACAAACACATACACACACACACGCATAACTATACTAAAGTTTGAAGAAAGACACCAAGGGAATGAACAACTCAAGGCTATGATGTCAGCCTGTTTTACAGCTTTCATAATTACAAACAGCGCTCTGGGTGGGTTTCTGTCATTGTGTGTGTGTGTGTGTGTGTGTTCAACCGTGTACATAAGATTCCTGTCAGAGTTGTGATAGTGACCCGCTAGGTAACAGGTGGTGTTTCCCAGATACCTAACAGCCAAGGCTATCAGCTGTTCTTCTTAAATCCGTGTTATACTGTAGTGGACAGTGTGTTCCCATTTATGTCATATATATCAAAGTGACTGTTCACCTGCACTTAGCTACTGCTATTAAATCAGAAATTCTTCTTCCTGTTGAGAGCTGTTGAGATTTTGGTGAAAACCTTTTCAATCTTTATAATTCAACGAAATAACTCAGATGTCTCAGTTGCATCTGGTGTATTTGTTTTTACTCATACAAAAACATTTTCGTCCGTAAAAGTGAACATATAAATGAAAATTGCCAATTTTGCATTTGAATAAAAATCCCTTTTTTTGTTATACAACAAAATAAGCCAAACTTCTCAAATGTATCTGCATCACATTTGTCGTCATATTGTTGTGGCATATTGTACAAACTGCTGGACATGAACTTGTCCTCCATAAAATATATGAGTAAATGACCAGAAATAGTATTTCAATTTTGCATCTGATTAAAGAATAAACTAACAGGACTCTGAAGTGTCTGACCAAACATTGGTAATGACTTTTTGTTGAAGTTTTACTTGGTAATACTCGACTAAACTCTGCTGTTGTCATCTTTACATTCACTTTTTAGTGCAGAATTAAAAACATTACTGTCATAAAGAAATCTAACTTTCTTTCTCAAACTTCAATGACTGGCAGTGCTTCGAGCAAGCTAGAGGCTTCGCGATGAGGTTAAGATGATGTCAGTGTAACATAAAGTGAGTGTGTGTGTGTGTGTCATGATCCCCAGCAGCAGTAGGCAGAATTGCTTTACACTTAAGCACCTGGAATATGTAAAGTCGGAGGAAAAGAGAGGAGGAAGGGAGTTACGACGGGGGAGAGAAAGAGAGAGGGAAGGAGGGAGGAGAGGAAAGAGTTATTAACCACAACACATGCCTGACAACCTGCATGTTGAGACAAAACCCACAAGTAATAATACCAATGTTGTGTGTGTGTGTGTGTGTGTGTGTGTGTGTGTGTGTGTGTGTGTGTGTGTGTCATCCTGCAGTCGCTATAAGACAGAGGAAGGGAAATACAGAGACTCTGCATTTCTAAAATGATGGTGGCACTCCCATCTCCTGCTTCATTCCCCTCAGTCAGCTCTCTCATGAGACAGCAGCCGTTGGGCTGGGTTGGCTAATTTTTTAAGGCATTTCAACCAGGCTGCTTTTTTTCTGTGACTTCTCTTATCTGCAATCTTGTTAGCTTTCAGCAAACAGTTTTCATTGAATTAGTGTTGCCAAAATTCTCAGCATATCTTTCAGTTAGTAAGTAAGTATATTTACTTGTACTCAAGTACAAATTTGAGGTACAGTAGTTGTACTTAATTTGAGCATTTCCATTTTATACTACATTATGTTTCTACTGCACTTTGTTTTAGAGGAAAATATTACACTTTATCCCTCCATTATATATATTAGACAGCAACTAAAGAGCGATTACCAAAAAGCAATTTCACCTCCAAACATCTCACATGGTTTCATTTAAATAGAGGTTCAAGGTCCAAAGAGGTAAAATCATCCAATGTTTCACAGAAAAAAAGCAAAGAATAAAGAAAAGTCAAAAAATGAAGAAAAATACTTTCAACAGAACCTTTTTTTATTTATACCTTATTAATCATCTTACAATTTATCCTGTGACCCCCATGTTTGGGACCACTGCATTTACCACCTAACTTTGTATAAAGAAGAGCTGAAACGATCAGCAAAAAAAAGTTATTACTTATCGTTAAATCAGAACATAAACTCCTTTTCTATGTCATACATCATTGAACATTTTAAAAATGTTACTTCTTTTAGCATTTTGTAGTAAAAAGCTGCTTACACATTATAACTATACATAATATACGCAGCATCAACAATTTAATCATGATATATAAATAATAATATAACAGTCACAGTGGACATTTTACTGCAGAACAAGGACTTTTACTTACATTTAGCTGTCAATACTTCTGTACTTTTTAAATGCAGGACTTTTACTTGTAATGCTCTTTTACTTGTTTTTTTATGTTGTGTTAGTAGTACTGTACTGAAGAGAAGGATCTGAATGCTTTTTCCACCACGGCAGAGCCTTACCTATTTCAGTTATTATGTAATTTACATTAATGCACTCTTTTATTTCCTCTCTGTGTTCCTTGTCCTCTCCACCTCCAGCTCCTCTTCATCTTTATGAGTCGCTGAGGCAGAAATAGACAGAGACAGGTGATATCTGATGGGCAGATGGTGATGACTGTTGCTAGTCAAGCAGAATAGATGGGGCTAATTGAACACTGAGTTTGTTGTGTGTGTGTGTGTGTGTGTGTGTGTGTGTGCGTGTGTGCGTGTGCGTGTGGGACAGTTCTGCAAATGGCATTCGTTTTCATGGTAGCAATTAAGTGCTGGGAGGTTTCAGGTCAAGGTTAATTAGCATGCAAAGATGGAAGAGAGTTAGACGTGAAGGGCTGGACGTTTAATCACTGTTTATTCCCCACCATGACCACTCGTGTGTGTGTGTGTGTGTGTGTGTGCGTGTGTGTGTGTGCGTGTGCCCGTGCGTGTGTGTGTGTGTGTGTGTGTGTGTGTCTGTATCAGCTATCCCTACATTAACAATATAAAAACAGGGTTACATGAGATAAAAGTATACTTGCTCAACAACACTATAAACAGCACCTTTAAAAACAAATTAAGAGCTTCACTAAATTTGTTGTTAATTCAGGGCTGTTGTGTTTTTGTTATTTTGTCCACCCCTATTGTCACCCAAGTGTTGCAACTTCTCACAATGACTTTCTCTTTTTCTTTTCTTTTCCTCTGTGCCCCTGCCGGTGCCACTCTAAACTTTACCAGCTCACAACTTACTGCAGAGGCTTTCTGCTCTGTATTTCGCAGCTCAATGATACAAATTCTGCTGTATATGCACTTTGTGTCTGTGTGTGTGTGTGTGTGTGTGTGTTAATGGTGATTGATATGCATTTATGATGTAAGGTGAACAGCCATTAAAAGCAGGGAAACTGTAAGCACTGCCTTGAGCTCTGACTATTAGTTTGAAAGATTCCGGTGTTGGCAAAACACAAGGGACAGCAGTGGCAGATGTTAGGGGGGAGAGAGAGAGAGAGAGAGAGAAAGAGAGAGTGTGTGTGTGTGTGTGTGTGTGTGTGTGTTTGTGTGTGTGTGTGTTGAATACTAGTAGCAGGTGGTAAGTTTATTTCACCTCTCTGGCCCAAACCCATGCTCACAAGGGATTTTAAGGCAATCGAAAGCTCAGCTGTTCTTGAGCTTTAAGTACACTTGTGTGTGTGTTTGTGAGATTGCCTATAAGCTCTGGGACTGATTGTCTTTTTACATGAGAAAGAGGATTTCAAAGAAAAAGATTCACCCTCTGTAATTAACTGAATCACTGACAAACTGTAAATCTCTCTTCATAGAAGGCTGTATCATCTTCCCAGTTTTTTCAGTAAAGTGACCTTCTCAAAGCAGGTTCTTTTACCTACTTTTCCAGGTCTTAGCTTTAGTGAGCTCAAGTGTTGCTTAACCTTTTTCCAATTCAAATCCGGAATGAGATCGTTCTGCACACTCACCTTTTGACCGAAGCTCAATATAGCTAATTGCTAATCAGCAGTGATGGGAATACCGGCATTATAAGTAACGGCGTAACTATTGACGTTACTTTTTTTTCAGTATTCATCTTAATAACAGACCAACTTGATCTCTGAGCCGGGAGGCAAAGACTTTTTTTCCTCCTTTGTTAGTGGGCCATGCAGGAGACAAGCTCATAATGCTGACGATTGCCTGTGGTTGAGTCAAAACTTCACGGTAAGCCAATTAGAGGTAGAGTTGGGTGGGTGTTCAAAAGCACGGATAGTCGGACAGACAAGGAACAACACAAGCCAGTCAGTCAACGAGAGACAGGTATGGCGTTATGACGTTTTCCTGCTAAAGATTCCCCATCGTGGTCAGAAAATACAGGCACTATGACTCTAGAGTGGCTACTCGTTCCGAAGCTAATTTGCACTACAAAGAGTGTATACATTTGTTATTTATTTTTGCTATAGTGCTTAACAAGCATTATTTAATTTTGCCTAATTGTGGCCTGTTAAGGGGCAATAAATTCCAAAACATATTTGTATCGATCCACTAGAGATAATATCTATGTACATGGTATTTGATTGGAGGCTAGTCTCATTTTGTCCCACAGCAACATTAAAATAGTTTAGATGTGTCCATTTCATTATAATATTCAGATTTATTATAAATAATTGAACATGCACATGTATTTTATGTTCTGTTAAAGAGGGGTGGAGATGGGGTCAAATTTGAGCATTTAAAAATGTACTTAAAAGTAACGCATTAGTTACTTTCTGAAGTAACTAGTTACTTTTATAATTTGTAACTGACTATCTAATTTAGGTACTTTTTGGAGGAAGTAACTAGTAACTGTAATTAATTACTTTTTAAAGTAACTTGCCCAACACTGCTAATCAGGTCATGTGAAAACCCAGCAGCAGCACCCAGCAAACAATCTGCGGTCTGACACACAGTTTTAGTATCCAAGGGCCTCAGGTTTCTAACTCCAGATGGGCAGGTTTGCTCAGCTCATTGTAAATAAGGGTCTGACAGCTTGGGAAGGACAAAGACGGCCATTACTGAAGTGGCTGTTGGCGAAAAAAAGGATGAGGGGGGAAAAGGGAAAAAGATTGTTTGTTATTAAATTCTCTCTTCCTGGGATCAGTGACATAAAGGCTTTTAGAGGCTGCTGGAACCACTCTCCTGCAACACCCCGTCTAATTGGTTAATGACACCTGATGTCATAACATGCACCCCTCTCATCGTGCCAACGCAATCCTTCATCCCCCTTTTCATGTTGCTTTTGTACACTCTCTTTGAGTTCCTGTCCCACTGTCAGAAACTCACATGCACAAATACACTCATACTCTCAACTGATATGGCTGCGAACATTCTTATTTTTATTCATTAATCTGTTGATTTTAAAAGAATTTCTGAATTGATTAAATGTCGATACATTTTTCCAGAGACCTGAGGTGAGATCTGCGAATAGTTTGTTACTGTAACCAAAAAACATTTTGCTTTTTTGCTTGATAAAGGATTTAAATCATGCATACATTTTTAATCTTTCAACTATTCAATAAGCCTTACATACAGCAGACATTTTGACTTTTCATAGTAGGAAAAGCGCAGGAGTCACTAATAACATAACAACATCACATGACAGTGTGAAAGTGATTCAGTACAAACAATAATCAAAAAATATCAGGACCGTGGAACGGAAGCAGAGTGCTATATATACGTGAGAAGCCTATTCATTGACTAATTGTTTTAGTACTACACATAAACCTAGAACCATGAGAGTGGTTTCTCACATGATGAAAGTTTGAACAAAAAATAAATAAATGCAGACTAGACATTAATTGGGATGAACTACGCAACACAAGCAAATCAAATTGCGTTTATGTTTATAAAAATGAATGGATGCCTGGAAAAGTTAAAGGTATTTAAGTGTAGCCTACAATATGTATTTATAAATGAGAAAAATGTAAAGAATACATGGTGTGCAATTAACAGCTAAACTTGGTCCTTCAAATTTCCACTCCTCTGAGGTGGACTGCCTGTCTGTTGACCCCCATCCTTCCCTTCGGTCTGTCTGTCCGTCTGTCTGTCTGTCTGTCTGTCTGTCTGTCTGTCTGTCTGTCTGTCTGTCTGTCTGTCTATCTGGCCTTTAGTTACCTAAGAACCCCAAACCAAAAATAACAACACACTGTCAAACCTCTCGTTGCTACCTTCTCATGTAGCCCATAAACTTAACAGCTCTCCCCACAGTCTGCGCTGCTACTCTACACAGTCCCAGAGTGCAAGCCAAGTCGAGAGCGCTCCGGCAGTGGTTTGTTTGCCGATCTTCTCATAACACTCTTCCATTTGCCCAACATGATTGTGATTCACTCACTCCCGAGTGAACTGCAGCTCCTCCCCCAAGTTTGTCTGTGCAAGTGAACGTCTGGTCTCTCAAAAGCTCAGTGAACCTTGTTCAAAATGTGGATTCAAGACCACGGATGGTGCCCATCTTCCCCCTCCTGCACCTCTGGGGGACAGCACCAGTGACCCATATGTGGAATGATGCATCAGAAATACATCTGAACCCCTCAATTTACACACACACACACACACACACACACACTTCCCTGCATATGGACTCCGTTCTCTCCCCAAGGAAAAAGCCTAACAGCAGGCTCTACACGTTTTCATCCTGTAGAATGTATCAAGGCAGACATGCATAACATGCATTCATTCACTCAATTGCACACACATACACACACACACGCACGCACACACAGACAAACAAAAGACTGAAAAGGGAGTAATGGGCTTAGTGCAGCAGAGCTTTATGTGTGTAATAATCTTGTCATGATACTGTCCTAATCCTCCTCTAATCTACTACCCTTCTGGAAAGATGAAATTGGGATTCCCTTTCCATCTGTCTACATTACACAAGCATCTTTTCTTTCAGTGTGTGTGTGCCATAAGGTATTGCAGTATTCCATGGAATGTCAGCTATCGTCATGCATTCAGTTTTTTTTCTGCTGATCTCAGTGCTCTGCTTTTCCGTCTGCTTCTGCTGTGTGTGTGTGTGTGTGTGTGTGTGTGTGTGTGTGTGTGTGTGTGTATGTGTGTGTGCGAGTGAATGTGTGTGTGTGTGTGTGTGTGTGTGTGTGTGTGTGTGTGTCTGTTCGTGTAGATAAACCGTATCAT
The DNA here is from genome assembly GCF_013103735.1 of Etheostoma cragini. NCBI lineage: Eukaryota > Metazoa > Chordata > Actinopteri > Perciformes > Percidae > Etheostoma > Etheostoma cragini. The sequence goes on from NC_048408.1 coordinate 15,767,730, forward strand.
ATTTGATTCAGAGAAAAAATCTTTTTCACAATGAAGAGAATGTTTCCGTCCTGAGACAAAAGGTGACATTTAAAGGTGAGCGATAATGCTGACACACTAACACATTAGCACACACACCTCAGTGAAGCAGATGGCCACTGTGTGTGCTTGTTTACGCTCAGATGATCATTCATATGCACAGTGAAAATGAACATACTAACAAGCTGCTTGCACACGTGTGTGTGTGCCTGAGTGTGTCAATTTGTGATTACCAATGTGGTTGTGGGACAGAAGCTGAATCCGTGCGTGTGTGCGTGCGTGCATGCGTGCGTTAATGACATAGGTTCCACTGACCATGACCGGGGCATAAAGAAGCAATCCGCTGTCTCTTAACATATACGTCATCTTTACAATTCCTTCCCCCTAATGGAGAGGAGTAAGCGGGCGTCCACTAAGCATAGCTCCTATGGCTCCATTTTAATGCACAGCACTCACCCGCTGTTAGCATTCCATTGACTGACATTCATTGTGGCGCCACTTTGGCAGCATATAACTTTACATCTGAAGTGTTTAAAAACTTAAGTTGTCCATTGTTAATTTCTACAGAAACACAACAATGTGTTATGGCGTTTTGGCAATTGTGTCATAACCAAGCGACTTGCTGTCACATAGTCAACAAATCACCATATTGTCAGGAGCAGCACGCAGACAGTTTTGACTTACATTAGCTGTTTAGGTTTAATTACTAATTTTAACTTGCAGTAACGCTCAGCTATCACCTGTAAAGTGCTTCTAATCCTTCACTGGTCCCTGTCCAGAGCAATGGGATCTATTTGTCCATTTCTTTAATTGTCTATGGTTTCCACAGGTAGCGTTTTTTCAAGTGCAACTACAAGCAGAGTTGTGTTACCAAAAACATGATGCCGACGGTTTACCAGTTTGTGAGTTTTCTATCAGTTTAAATGTGTCCGAAACTGTTTTGTAAGTTGTATACTCTAGGCACACACTTTGCCTTTAAGTTTGATTAATGTTATATTACTAAAGATACACCATTTGTTACAATACTAACGTTACTACAATGCTCCTACTAAAAGTCATATAATAAAAACTCACCAGGTATACCAACTGCTTGGACAACTCTCTGCCAAGCTAGCTGTTTGCATTGCTGTAGTCATACGAAGACGCATCATAAATTAGGCTATAGCAAAATCACAATCTTTAAATTTTCATGTATAGCATGTGTGTATACACAGCACAATATATTGGAGGCACCTTACCGACTCAGACCAGAGCTTCACCCTCTCACCAAAAGGCTGAAGCTCTGGTCTGAGGACGCAGTACAAGAATTGAAAGGCTGCCTGGACGGTACAGCGTGGGAGGAGTTCATCACAT
>NC_048408.1:15769200-15773332 GCF_013103735.1 Etheostoma cragini
TCTTTGTTGTCATGTACCGTGTGTCAGTTTCTTGCTACTGCAGCAAATGAATCGCCCCTTGGGGACAAATAAAGGTTTGGATTGATTGATTGATTGACTCTGCCCTTTCATTGGCTACTGCTCTGCAAAAGTTGACCCGGAGTCAACTTTAGGAGAGCAGGGAGAGCAAGTAAACACCAATGCATTTGCCCCGTCATCAGCGGAATTCACAAAACTTGCTCATATCACTCTTCTCATAGGGAATGAATTGAATCGCTTCACTCTTATTTCAGCTACCCGTGGAAATTGGCAAGAAAGGTAAATAGGGATGGACAGAAAAGACAAGATATAAAGAAACCGGTTAAAATGATGGAGTAAAGTTCAAGAATTGTTTCCAAATGGAGCAAAGGTTGGAGAAGTTGTAGAGAAGACGCGGAGAAAGATGCACAGGATTGGTTTAAAAAAGAGACTGTAACGTGATGGTGAAAGAAGATGAGAGGCAGCTAGAAGGGCAGATAAGAGACAGAAAGAAAAGAGGTAGAGGAGAAGATGAAAGAGAGATAAAGAACCATAGTACACTACTTTGGTAGCTTAAGAAGGCTGCTCAGACTTTTTACATGCTCGAGGCAGAGCTGGTCTTAAAAGACATTGAAATGAACAAAGCTCAGTGTGTATACGTGTGTTTGTGTGCGTTTGTGTACTTGCCCTCAAGCTTTCGGCCACTAATGGGCAGCAAAGTCTTTGTTCCTGAGCAACATGGTAGTGGTGCACACACACACACACACACACACACACACATGATTAGTCACTCTTTGTAAATAACAGCCTGTATTGGAGTTCATGTTTGTGCATCTTTTCATGTATGTGTGTGTGTATTTTGTATATCAGCTTCTGGTGGTTGATTGCAATTGCTCAGAGTCAGATTGTTGCAGGTCATTGGCTAACAGTTGCCCAGGGAGACAACTCAGCTGGCCGCAATTGGCGGATGATCCTAATATAGTCTGACAGCCTTGTTAGTGCAACCTGATTGGTCAATTAGTAACATCACTTACTCTGAAATCCCTGGAGAGAGAGAAATGGGAAAAAAAGTAGTGATATTAGTTTATTTTACTTTTTCCAAGTTGTTTTGCTTCTTCATGTATATGTCACAGTAAATAAAGTGTTTATTGGAAGGAGGAGTGAGGTTGACAGAGATTGGGGTGCAGATGGGAAGGGGTGGGTAGGTGTGTTGTGGAGACAGATCCAATCTTTCCATAAATTATGAATGTGTTCCGGAGGAAAGGATTCAATAAGCAAATGCCACATGGTACTGAGTCAATGAATCCAACTGTGTGTGTGTGTGTGTGTGTGTGTGTGTGTGTGTGTGTGTGTGTGTGTGTGTGTGTGTGTGTGTGTGTGTGTGTACATGCTTGTGTGCATGGCATGCTTAATGCATTTCAAAGTGATTTGTTGCCTTGACTAACACTGAATGACATGCAATGATAATATGTGGTATTTGTGGTGTGTGCTGATGTATTTGTGATTTAGTAAAAACACACAAATTTTGTAAATCTTTTTGAGTTTATATATTTAAAACAAGTGCTATCTGTAATAATAATAATAATGTAATAATAATTTCTGTGTATGATTTACTTCAGAGAAATCTGGTGCATTGTATATCCCTTTTTTCTCTCTTTAGTTTTTTCACCATAAAGCTTTTAATTGTTGCAAGAGGACCTTGTGCAGCATCTTCTTGCAGCAAGAAAAGACAATTGAAAATTGTTTCAAACAAATCTTGAAATTTGTGAAAATATGTCAAAATAATCACATTGAGCAAAATGTCTTTTTCTGCGTGGGATGTTATAAGTTTACACATGTAATTTTCATTTGGACAGTTTGTTTGTTACAGAGAACCTGAACAACGGCTGTGTATAGGTGTATAACAGATTGGATAGATAATTTTCAATCCATCTCTCCGTTTCTGCTCATCTTTCCCTGCTGTATTAAAACCAGAGCCTTTTCTTTGGCAGCTGAGATAGAATGACCACTGCTGTGTTCATGTCTGGCAATGCTGCTAGAAATAAAGTTGTGTTGTTTTGAAGGCCAGCCATGAACGACTTAATAAACTTGTTGAGCTTGGTGTCTGCGTCTCTGTCAATGGACTGGCTAATAAAGTTATGTTATGAGGATGGCAGGCAGCCTGCATGGCCTGCTGCTTTTAGAGACATGTCACGCTGTGTGTAAGTTAATAAAGTTATGTGTCCTTTGAATGGGTTTAATGCAGTTGCGGGGGGCGCTGTTTTGTGATGGTAGCATTACAGAAGGCATCTTGATTGTCAGTGCAAATGCCTCTCAGTATGACGACGAAGGCCAGAGCAAACTGGGAGCTTCCTACTTGTTCTGTGCAGTGATTTTGTGTGTCTATACCATCACGTCTTAACATCATGGGCAAACGCAAACACACACTGCAAATAGGAAGGTGAGAACACACTGGGAGCATGTGCGCCCATAGATACACATAAACAGGAATGAGGATGTTCGGTATGTGGCTTCCATGTCAGGTGGAGCTGAGAAGGGTTGACACCTCGTCGGAGAGTCTGGGATAGGAGACGCGAGATCTTATTATGTGACACCAGGCTTTTAATAGACACAGGGGAAGTAGAGATGGATCCAAATGGATCACCTCTGCTCCACAGGGCCCCTCCACCAGGTTGTGAGTGTCTATGTTGAAATGCCCCTGGGCATGGTACTGTATAGATCCTTTTTTACAATCAGCACGTCTTATTGAGGCCATTTTTTTTCAAAAGAGGCTTGAGAATATTGATCATAGAACCAGACATCGATGTTTTCTCTGTCAACGCTCCAGGCCATTTTTATGAAAGATTTGGCATTGTATGATAATTATTATAAGAGATGACAGTATAGAGAAGGAGTGAGAAGGCGAGTGACATGCAACAAAGGTCACCAGCCGGTCCTTAGTCGGCAGTGCTCTGCACCTCAACCTCTACTCACCCTACTCCAGGAACCTTTTTTTTACTTTGCCTGAAACTCTTGTGATCTCCAATTTACTAACATACCTTTCTTGTTCCTTTTTTTTGCTCATGTATTGCTCAGAAACAAATGATTTAAAGAACCATGATTGCTGTTTATTCTTTTCAAAGCTAAGCAGTTTTTAAATCTGATGCTGCCAAGATGGAGGAACAGCCGAGGTTAAGTAATTATTGGATCATGTCCCATAATTGCATTAAGGAGATATGTATGGTAATTTGGATAATACCATGAGCTATATCCCCTTCTTCTTAATAAGAAAGGTCATCCAACTTGACTGTGTCTAACAGCTTGAGTGTGCGTGTGCATGCAGAGTTGCATTTTGTGCATGTTCTCATATTCCTTTGTGTTTGCATGATGAATGGATTCGTAAAAAATTAAAACGTCACACAAGCTAAAGCACAATGAATAGGTTGTAGAGGTTTATATGCGGGTGGTTTGCGTGTGCACATGCATATATAGCCTGAATGCTTACGTGTGTGTATGTGAATGCACTCTGTGCTCAGCGTGAGTGTGTGAATGAGGGTGAATGTGCACTGCAGGGATGCTGGCCCCTTTATAGGAGATGAATGTGCTGATATGACAGTGATACATGGAGATGTTTACAGTAAACAGAGAAGAGGAGAGAAAAAGGAGAAAGACTCGACCTCTGGGGGATTAAAAGAAAGAAAGAAAGGAAGAAGGGAAATGCAAGAAGGACTCAGCTTGCAGGATGTTTTCACTGAACTGTTTTAAGCACAAGAAAACTGGCAAACAGTTTATCCATCTCTCTGTCTGTCTTTGTAGTAAAGCTGATCTCCATCAGCTCATCACCAGAGGAATGTAGTTATTATGTGAACTGACAATGCTTGCTGGCATGGTTGGCTCAGGTTCAGCACTTGTTCAAACAGCTAACAGACACACACACACACACACACACACAAAGATGCATGTGCACATTAAGCCTGCTCGTCCCATCCCATTGCTGCAGACAATCCCTACAGTGTTTGTAAACTGGTACTCAAAGCAGAACAAATCTCAGACCCTTCACCCACGCACGCAAGCACTTGCGTACACACACACACACACACACACACACACAGACACACACACACACACACACACACACACACACACACATATATAT
>NC_048408.1:15773432-15777348 GCF_013103735.1 Etheostoma cragini
ACACACACACACACACACACACACACACACACACACACACACACACACACACACAAACACACATACACTAACACACATACACAACGTACGTAATTGAAACGTGCAGTGGGTATTTCCCATGGTTAAGGTATGACACAGTTAACTATTATGCGGTTCAGACACACTCAGATGCACAGCCTCTCATGCATACACAGTATGCTGCACTGCAGAGAAACCAATAAAACGGTGATGTGTACATTTCTCTATTGTCGGTGTGTTTGCGTTAATATTCAGTCAGTGTGATACTTTCTACTTTATTAGGATTCCTTTAGCCAGCCAAGCAGACAACCTCCCTGGGATCCATTAATATTAAACAGAAAAATTTAAAATAAGCAACAGAAACTACCAAGTGTGACAGATCTGACTACTCATTCAGCTTGTTGTAAAACTCACATCAGTTTACAGTTAACTGTTGTTTCCTAATTACTCCCAAACACTCATTAATTTAAGGTCATTGTAACACATTACCATATGCGCACATGCATCATATAGCTTATTGATCTGGCCAGAGGTCCAAGACGTTAATCTGCCCACAAATGCTATTTATGTGTATGACAGGAGGACAGAGAGATACCCAAAAGGCTCTTTAAGATGCTCCTTCTTTCTGTGTCCAGTGGCTCTTTGCTCACTTAGTGCTGCCATTGTACGTTTCTCCTCCATTATTGTATTAGTGTGTGTGTGTGTGTGTGTGTGTGTGTGTGTGTGTGTGTGTGTGTGTGTGTGTGTTAAAGAAAGGCAGCAAGAGGTTTGAAATGTACTGTAATGTATAAGCTGAGCCTTGAGGGCAGCTAAGAGCTTTTAGAGAAAGAGCAACAGGGACTGATGACAGAGCGGCAGCCAGGCGTGACTGACTGAGAGACAGACTCAGAAAGACAAGAAAATGAAAAATGAAAAGAAGAAGAGAGACTGAAGACGGGAAGAGAGGAAACAGGACAGTAGAGGTTATAAAGGAAAAAAGTCTTAATTCTATGAAGTCAATACAGAATAATAAAATCAGCAATCAGGGTTTTCCCTTCCTTGCTGTGTGTGTGTGTGTGTGTGTGTGTGTATGTGTGTGTATGTGTGTCTATGTATGTGTGGGTGTTTGTGTGTGTGTGTGTGTGTGTGTGTGTAATAATTGGTGTCTCCTAGGAACCACTTAGCAGCTGTATATTTACCTGAGTAAAACAGGGTGTGTGCAATTTCATCAAAACAAAGTTTGCTTGATAATGTGTTTGAGTTTGTTTACGTGTTTGGTTATTCCTGTGTCAGTGTTCATTTGTGTGTGTCTGTGTGTGTGTGCATTTATGTGCATATGTGTGTGTGTTGGTGCATGCTTGCCCTTTGGCAGCCTCTTGATATAGTCTCCTCTGTAAGGGGCACGAATTGAAAGCCTTTTGAAATGATAACCTAGAGTTATGAATAGTTGTATACACTTGAGGGGGAGAGTGAGAGCAAAAGACATGGAAAGAAAGGAAGAAAAGGGAGAGAGGTGAAAGAGGGACAGAGAGATTTAATGGGTGATGAGCAGAGTAAAAACGAACAGTGTAATTCAATAAAAACGAAATGTGTACGGGGAATAAAGTCATTATTGGAGGTGAGAAATCAGTCCTTTTTTTCCTCACAAGTGAATTGTTTTCTTATTCACAGCTCTGTCTTCTCTCCTTTATCAGTAAAAAGAGAAATTGAGGGAGGAATGGGAAAGAAAAAAAACTAAATTAAAAAAGATAAAGGGTTATGGGAGAGCATGTTTGCATGTGTTTGTGTGACAAAGAGGACAAAGTGTGTGAGATGTGAAAGAGAGGTTAAATTGTGAGGCAATGTCTTGTTAACCCATGTGGTGGGTGACAATAGCTCAGTAGGACCCCCTGCCCTCCCAGGGCTGTCTCAAGTGCTGCCTGTCAGTATTTAGAGTGCTCTCTTTCTAGTCAGGCGGCCTGCTCCAGTGCCTCACTATGGCGTCAACTGGGGCCTCCTAAGACCCCTGCGGTAAATAGCAACAATGTCACAACGCCAACCTCTCTAGCCGCTACTACCAGCCCCACTGCAACTGGCCCACTGAATATAGCCAATGTGGTTAAAGTTGCGCCATTTTCCTTGTTTCTGGGCTGTGCTGCGATTATGTGGTGATCTTGTGAGTTTAAGTAATTTCTGTGTTGCACGTCCTGCAGACGCCTGTCAATCAAGCAGTAACTTAGCCAGTGTGGGAGGTGCCTATGTATTGCATTCCCAGTTTGTGCAGTTGAAGTTTTTGTAGGTAAAAAATAGCCACATGATTTAAATGACTGTGTGGTTTGTCAGTGCAGTCAGATGTCAATATTCTGTAAATAGGCTAACATTCCACTAAGTCTAGCCTGTGCCTGTTGGCCAGTTTCACCAAGTTGTGAACCGGGCAACCCTGCAGGTTACTCATGTTATGACCAATTAAGCTAACCAATTAAGCAACCAAAAACACTGCAACTAATGGCTAAATTAGCCAGTAACATTAAACCCCCTGTCGCCTTTACTCTATGTGTTGCAGTTAATGGGAGGATGAGACTAACTAGCCCAGTTGAAGACAACTTACTTTTAGAGGGATTTGTGTTGTGTCAAACTGACTCACCAATGAAGTAGTTTTGTTTGCGTCTGAAGACGGGCCTGATGACTCGATGATGCGTCTTGAGCAACCTCCATTCCGGGGAGGTATTGCGGCATCCTTCGTCGAGATGGCCAGCACACGAGGGCGCTGCTCCAGCCTCTCGTGGACTCCGCGAGTCTGTCCTCCGTCTTATATTTCAGGTTTTAAAACGTGTATTTACAAATGTTTTGTTGTGGGAAAAATAAAATAGTCTTTCAGTGTCTTCATCTTCATTCAGGAAACAGTCTTACCCAAGGTGTGTTTATCCAATAGTTTTTTCATGTGGCAGCGTGCAAATAATTTTCCATGTTTTGCCCTTTTTTCATGTATTGTCCTTGGCCCAAAATCATAATCAAATCAAAATGACAGACAGACAGCTGCGTGTGTGCATCTGCATGCATGTGTGCGTGTGTGTGTGTGTGTGCGTACGTGTGTGCGTGCAAGCGCATTTTTGGTTGTATTTTATTGCTCTGCTTAATGAAAGAAAGAATGTGCCCCCTCCATGGTATTCAACGATAGATGGGGGGAGGACAGAGGAAGGAAGGGAACAGTGGAAAAGAATAGATTGGGGGGAAAAAAGTGGTGGGAGAGAGGACTTATAGAAAGGAAAGAGGCTAAGGGTGATGGAAGGGAAAGAAGAGACAAGATAGAAGGCTATAGAACGATAGAACGATAGAAGTGACAATGTAAATGAAGACAAAAGAGAAGCAGATAAAAGGCCAGTGGGATGAAGGGAAAGAGAGAGAGGAGAATGTGAGAGGAGTGGAAAAAGAGAGACAGTTGGAAAGAAGGAAAGTAAGAAGCAGGAAAGATTGTTAGGAGATGAGGAGGAAGGGAAGAGATGAGAAGGAAGGGAAAGAGAGTGGGAAGGAAAATAGAGAATGTGGGTAAACAAGGGAATGAAGAGATGCAGTGAAAAATAAGGAAAATTTGGAACAGGAAAGCGAAGAGCAGGAAGGAAATGGCACTGAATGGAAAGAAGGAGAAGTTCAGAAAAACAGTAAGTTGTTGGGGTTTGTAGAAGGGAAGAAAAGTTACAGGAAGGAAAGAAAGGTAATACAGGAAGGAGAAAATGAAGCGAATGGGGAAGGAGAGGAGAAAGAAAAGAGAAAAGTGGGATGGAAAGAAGAAGGAATGGGATTGACAAGTATGGGGGAGAAGGAAAAAAGTGTGTGTGTGTGTGTGTGTGTGAGTGTGTGCGCTCGCGTGTGTGTGTGTGTGTGTGTGTGTGTGTGTGAGTGTGTAAGTGGTGAGAGGTCTATGTCTGTCTTCACCAGGATT
>NC_048408.1:15777448-15798330 GCF_013103735.1 Etheostoma cragini
TGTGTGTGTGTGTGTGTGTGTGTGTCTGTGTGTGTGTGATTTAAGTAACGCTATCTGTAGTGTTGGTGTTGGTACTGTTGCTCTCTATGTCCCCTCTGCAGGAATGTAGCCTGTTTACAGTCACTCATCGAGCTCTGACCAGCACATATTCTCTATATTTGGGACATAAACCTCATCGTGGACATTGTAGCACAGTGGGTCATATTTTAGATTGAACTGCTTGTGATATGCTGCGGTTAGTTGATGGAATAGTGGCATCACTCAGGTCTGAACTCAGCTGCCGCCTGCAATGTCTGAACTCGTCCAGTGGAAATTTAACGTGCCGCGCTAAATTAGCCCTGGCTGGTAGGGATTGTATGATCAAACACACTGGTCGGGTTTAAAAAGGGAAAACAATTCGCATTAGAAAAATATCACAAAAAACGAGAGCTAGATACGTAGATAAGTATTAAAGTAAGTAAAAGTATTTTCAGCTACTTGTAAGATGTAAATTACTCTTATGGCTGTTGTTTAGGTTTTAAATAAAAAAAATTAAATAAAACATTATACTGTTGTACCTGATCATTTTACCTATATATTGTTGGGTAATTTAATCCATACAAATGGATCATATTAAATAATCTAAATTTTTGTATGTCAAAACTAAGTAACTTTGTGGGCTTCAACTTTAGCTGTCAGATAAATAAGTATAGTAGAGTAAAAAGTATAATACAATATAATTCCTTCCCGTGATGCGGAGTGGAAGTGTAAAGTACCACTATAAAAAACACGGTATGAATAATATACATAAGTGGCTGGAGAGTTTTCTTCATTTAATACAGTAAGTATTGATGGCAGAGCGATGACATGTGACAAAGGTTGCCATCTGGAGTTTTTCGATTTAACTCAATTAATAGGTTAATGTTAAGGTTAAGAGTTAAATGTCTAAGCGTTCAAGTTTTAAAACCTGAAAAGAACATGAATTTTGCGTATGTCACAAAATTGTGACATGTTCAAAAAATAAGGTTTCTTTTGACAAACATACAATCACTGAGAATCAGTCCCTTTAAAATCATCAATCACCAGTACTGATGTTTTTAATGGTTGACTTTTATGTGTGCTCATATGTATGTGTTTGTGTGCACATGCGCATTTGCGTATGTATGTATGTATGCATGTGTGTGTTGTCTGGCTGGTGTCCTGGCAAAAAGGCACTCTAAAACTTGCACCAATAACTGCCGTTTTAGCTCAGTGGAAGCTTGTACGTGTAGCTGCAGCTACTCAGTGTTGCCTGCACCGATTCAGGTCGGGTTTTTTTTAATCGAAAGTACTCGCATATTTATAGCAATCAAGATTAACATAAAATTGGCCGGAATTCTCCTTTGATGGCCAACGCTGTTTGCTTTCATGGCCCGTCTTTCCAACCCGCTGCTCACAGGAATGCAGAATAGACATTAGTGAGTTTGCTCACTTCAACACATATGATATGGGGTTTAAGTAAAATGCAACGCAAACACACAAAAAGCCCCAACAACCAATCAAGAAAGCGTACAAGTAGTCCACAATATGCATGACTTCTCATATTCATGGTTGGCCATGTGGAAATGAATTTCAGCTTTTGTTTGAGAGTGTTTGCTATCCTTTTTTTTCTTCCCCTCTCTTTCGTCTCTAACCCTCTTGCTCTTTGTCTTTTTGCTATCATTGTCAGATATTGTATTTATTTTGACACAGCCCAATACACATAAATTGTTCTAAGGGCATGGTGTCTTTGCCAGTAAGTGCCACATTTTAGCGCCAGTGTTTCGTGTATGTGTGTGTGTGTGTGCAGAGCAGACAGTGGACAGATGGTGCAGGACAGCTGGTCCAGAGTGACAAGTGTGTGTGACCCGAGCCTCTGCGGTGGTGAAAGAAAGAAAGACAACATTGACGGAGAGAAACTATTTGAAGAGGAATATTTCAGCTAGCCTGTGATTGCCAGGAGCTGGCAAACAGAAGGGTTGGGGAGGTGGGGGGGGGTGGCTAAAGACATCTTGAATAGATTTGGAGCAAAAGAGAGGGAGGAGGAGGTGGAGTAGTGATAAAAGGAAAGCAGAAACTATGCCTTTCTGCCAATTTGTTATTTTTTTATCTGAATAGTACTTGGATTTCTTTTTGATGGCCACAAATGTTGTTCTTACATCTTTTTGTCCTTGCCTTTGGCCCCATCCCCTCCATCTTACTCTCATCCCCCCTGATCTCTCTTTCTCTCTCTCTCTCTCTCTCTCATTCTCTCTCTCTGGTCTAAAAGCATTGTGCAGGTGTTGGGTCAGATACTGTAAACTGACGCAGCCTCATCACCCTCCAAGTGCCAAGCGGCTAACTGACTAAACAGCTCTGAGCAGACGATTGACAAGAGGTTCATTATCACACTGAGTTCAAGTGAGAGGCCTCAGGGGAGGAAACACTTTCTGTCTCTAACATACACAGTCCCACACACACACACACAAATGAACACTGACACAGGAATAACCACTCACTGTTGCATGCCTCCATTCCCTCAGAAAGTTGTGTCAAAAACAAAAATGCCCATAACTGGTATGTAGTGTGTTTATTGACTTGAATATAACATAACATGGTAACACTAACATAATGTACAGTACAGTCCCACCTAACACTTATAAAGGTTAACTAAACATCCAGTTTCAAGCAGCTCAACACAAAACAGGCCATGCATACATGCAATCGTTGGATTCAATGCAATTTATTTCAAGCAGACCCTTGCCCTCTACAATGTTAATCAGCCTGCAAGCTGTGGCCACCCATTTAGCTTTTACTGTTCAAAGTTTGTTGCTTATAGAGTTGTCCAGGCGTCTTCGTTGCAAACTCTCCAGTGCATCCTGCCTTTGGCGAGGGGGAGGAGGGTACTTTGCATCAGCCGTATGCTTGGTCAGCAAGTGGTATTTGAGCAGGCTGTCAAGCGGGGGAGCGGAGTTCATGTCCCAGGAAAAACACAAGACTTTCACCCAGGAAACCCGTGTCATGTCCCAGTAGTAGTAGCTAAATTTAACTGCAAAGAACGCTTAAGTTAACTTTCCCGTGACCAGCCGGCGGTCACTGTACCTGGTGGTAGCTCAATTCACATCGACAGCACATGCAAATGACTTTAGTCTTGTCGAGAGAACCATCTAGAACCATCTGAACTTTCCATTCAACCCTTTTCATAATTCATTTATGGTCAAGGAGGGTTTCTTCTCCTAGCCATCCCCAATGTAACTGCTGCATTACCTTCTGATTTCCCAAACTACGGAGCAGTCAGAGGCCTGATTTACAGAACATGCACGCAATTAAAAAGATACTGTGGTGTTTAAAGGAATTAGCGTTCACTTGTCTTATTGACTTAATTTATAAATTAGAGCTGTCAAAAAACACATGTATGTCTGTATGTCTGTCTCTCTGTTAGTCACTCCATATGTCTCTCTGTCTGTCTGTCTGTCTGTCTGTCTGTCTGTCTGTCTGTCTGTCTTTCTGCCTGTGTGTCTGTGTGTGAATGCATGTGTGTATGCATGAGAAAGCCTTGCCAGCATGTCACTCCAAGCTGCTGGGTAAACACAGGGAAGGAAAGATAAAACCGCACACAGTGCTGAATTAAGAAGTGTGTGTTTTTGTGCGCGTGTGTGTGTGTGTGTGTTGCCTGTCTTGTCATGGTTTGTAAACTGTGAATAATGACATCAGGGTGAGTAAGTCATCGCCACTGAAGTCCTCTGCTGCTGACACACACTTACACACACACACACACACACACACACACACACACACACACACACACACAAACACACATGTTATGCATCTTTGCACTGATACACTACATAAACCCTCATTCCTGATGTACAAACACACTCTTCCTGACCATAAACTGTCTACGCTGTCAATCATGCTGGAAATGTTGTTCTTTGGAAAAGAAACTGACCTCTAAATTTCCCATTTGTTAAATTGTCTATGAGATGTTTAGTTTTTTAATTTGATGTTGTCTCATCTTGTTTGTTTACCTCACCGGTCCGCACAAAACAGCAGATGGGCTTTTCATTAATTTGATTCAACAGCACAAATCAGAATTACACAATGCACAGTACAGGAAAGGTTCACTCTACTTACATGTTTTACTTTTTCATCCGCCACTTCTAGTCATTTTGACTGATTAATACAAAGAATGACTACAGTGATTAAGTGATCAGGGGAATAGTGCAGCAATTGATGGATGAAGCATATTGTAAGGGAAAAACAGATGGAATAGCTAAGTCTGAAAATGACAAAGGATTATTGGGCGCCAGATTGATACATTATCCTGTAATGAGAGTTTTTTTTTTGTAAGACGTCGGGGCTTTTAAATGGCAAGGAGGCAGACAAGAAGGGAGGTGGCTGCTTCAGCTTATTGGGTCATGGAGTTTGTGGCAGATCAGGTCAAAGACGTGGGTGAAAAACTTTCTGACCTGGCAAGGGATATGCAAACTGACACACACACACACACACACACACACACACACACACACACACACACACACACACACACACACACAGATGCAGATGCACAAACCCGCACAAATAGACCCAGACATGCACCAATGTGCTGTCACTTTCTATTTATCTTTTGTATTTATTATTGTATGGCAATGTAAGAGGCAAACAGGAAAAGGATATGATGTCACTGACCAAGAGTTTGTGGTAACTGAGTGGTCTGGCAACATGGCCAGCGGTGGTCATTTTAGCTGTGGTGTGTGTGTCTATGTCTACATCTTGTGTGTGTTTTGGACACTCTTCCAGGCAAAGACTGCAATAAATTTGGTCATAGTGCTGAGCTGGTTTTAAAATTCACACACAGAGACAAACACATACACTGTGGATACTTTTAAACGTGGCCTTAAAACCCACCTTTCTAGGAGAGCTTTTGATTGAACCATTGCCCTTTTCCTTATTGTTTTTGCTTATTTTTTATTTCTTTTTCATGCTCCCCATGTGTTTTTATTTTTTAGCACTTACCTGTTTTATCATGTAGCACTTTGGGATTTGCGTAATATAAAATGTATTATTATTATTATTACACTGTCTAGCTGTCACAAGCAGTGTGTAGGTATTAGAGCTGGCGTTATTGACTCGTAGAGACGGAGACAGCAGCAAGTGAACACACTGCTATCGGAATACGATTAATACTGTCTGGCTGATGGATTAGACTCATTACACGGGGAGCAGGGCAAACGAGGGTGGTGATGATGTGAGAGAGAGAGAAAGGGAGAGAGGAGAGGGAAAGGTTGCCAAAGAAAAGAGGGGGGGGGAAAGGATTGAAGACAAGAGGTTTGAGTGAGAGAAATGCAACGAAAGAAGTGAAATGTAAAAGGAATCAATGCAGGGAAGAGAGAGATCTAAGATATGACATTCAAATTCTTTGATTACATTCATACAAACGCTATGTGCTATATGCCTACAGAGTTTGAGAAAGATAAAATCTTAAGAAATCAGTCATACTTTCTTTTGTTTGAATCCTCTGCACTGAAATAAAGCCAAAAAGCTTATAGAAAAAGGAGTTAAACTCCAAATGTTACTTGATGTATTCACTATAGCTACGCTCACTAGCATTAGCACAACAATAATTGCGCACTACTTGGTCAATAGGTGCTTGTTAGCAACTGTGTGAGCGAGGATTTATGCAACAATGACAAATAAAGATCATGCAAACAACACTTTTGTACGAAATTTGCTAAGAAAATATTTCTAAAAACACAAAAAGTATTAGGGAAACCCTTTTAGTCCTGTGTTGTCTTAATTGCTAGTTTAGACAATCTACTGTAAAAGTAAGGTTTAGATATATAATCCAGGCCGTGTGGGTACCTCACCTGGTAAAGCAAGCGCCCATATATAGAGGTTCAGGTTTAACTCCAACCTGTGGCCTCATTGCTGCATGTCATCCACAACCCTCCCATTTCATGTCTTCAACTGTCCTATAAATGAAGGCCCAAAATGACCCCAAAAAAGAAAAGAAAAAAAAGATATGTAATACTTATCTTGCAATTTAAAACACTGCTAGCAGAAGTTGCTGATCTTCATGCTTTTGTTCACTCAAATATACGTAGATATGATACACACTGTTACTCTTATTCCTTCTTGGGTTTTAGTCTCACAATGAAGGGGTATGCTTCATTATCACCACAACCACCTTAATGGCCAATTTTATACTGAGCAGGTCTGCATAGAGATATTCCGATATTGATACCAATATCGGTATTGTTTGCCTATACTGCCTAAAACGCTGGTATCGGTATCAGGAAGTACTGGAGTTTATTCACTGATCTGCAACCACGTAGTAAAGCCCTAAAGAAAATCTACATTAAAGCAGTTTATGTTCTTTTTCCGTTATAACTGACTGTCAAACTGGATAATAAAAGAAAGTTCTGTGGCTGTTCATGGTTAACAAAGAGTTTAACCTGAGCAAGACTGACAAAAAACATAGAAATCATATCACATCCATACATTAGGTTAGTAGTATACAGTTGTTAAAATATAATAAAATAAATGACACACTGGTCCGTGTATGGTGTTGGACCATCTCTACCTAGTTCATGCAACTCGTGTGTGTCACTTCAAGCTACAAGAGAATCAGTATTTTTAACACACAATTGGCAGAGCCAGCAACAGTGTGTATGTGTGAAATAGAAATGTTTCCTACAATGCTTCATTCAATTACATGCTTCACTTGCAAATGTAATTGCAGTAAGAAGAGCAGTATTTTCTAACATGTGAGTAGGAGAGGACAGGTGAACAGTATCATAAGCTGTTCTAATGAGGCATCTTTAAATCTTAATATCAGCCTCAGATGTTTAGAGTGAACCATGTCACCATTAAAAAGTGCTTCTCAGCAGTTACTGCAAACCACTGTCCGTTTCTCTACTGTACGTGCGTGCGTGCGTGCGTTCAACAGATGTATTCCTCACTGGCTATAATTACACATGTAAACATTTCTGATGATGTCATGGTCTCAGAGCGCTGACTAATCTGTTACTGGGATGGAAAACAACATAATCAGTCTGGTTTTACACATCCCTTTACACACATGCATGTACATACACATACACACACACACACACACAGTTATACAGTTTCTGAACCTCTTTTGTACATGCCCTGCTGCAATAAGATTCTTCCCAGATCCAGCAAACTGAGAATTCACGTGGATCTATATATGTACATACATATCATAAATTATCTTTAATTTTTTCAGCTTTGTTTTATTAGTTCATTTTTCTAGATAGATGTGATAGAAATGTCTGTTGAGTATGCCGTTTCCTCAGCAACAAGATGCATTTGTTACAAGTTTGGCTAGAGGCTCACAGCTGGCTTTGTTAAGATCGCACTACAAATAGCTGAATGGAAAAAGCAGGAGCTATTTAGGTAGGAAATCAGTAGGCAGAATGTAGCATTTCTACCAAGCAGTCATCTTGGCTTCCCTGTCTGTTTTCAGAGTATAAAGGAAGAATTATTGCAAAACAAAACTCAATCAAAGCAGCAAGAAGAAAATAACACAGATGTTACCACAAGAGCTTTTGTAAACTGAGCACTTGTAACATTATAACGTCGTGGAGGCAACACACACACACACACGCACACACACGCACACACACACTTTCTCTGGCAGATTGCCATCCCAGTAGCCAGACAGGCACAGGCACACGCACACATGGGGACATCCGCTCTGCCAAGTCAAAATGTCCCCTAGGTGTCCACCCTACTCCAGTAACCATAGCAACACTCTCACCTGGCATTTAAAGTATGTGTGTTAGGCGTGATGAGGAATAAAAAAAACAGACAATGAGATGGGAAGAGAAGGGGGAGGGAGGATGATTGCAGATCTGTCATTCATGAGCAAAGTCAATATTAGTTTAGAAGAGAGCGACTGAAAGATGATGGGTGTGTGTGTGTGTGTGTGTGTGTGTGTGTGTGTGTGTGTGTGTGTGTGTGTGTGTGTGTGTGTGTGTGTGTGTGTGTGTGTGTGTGTGTGTGTGTGTGTGTGTGTGCGTGTGTGTGTGTGTGTGTGTGTGTAGGAGGGTATGGGTGATTCTGCATAATAACTTGGTCTTTTGAAAGAACAATTATCATTTTCTAAAATATTGTGCACACTCAGTCTTACAAGTCTGCCACACAAGATTTCTTGGATAAAACCATCACATTCCCATTCCTCCACATTCCCAGGTGCCACTCCCGCCCCAGTGTGTTCAGTAATCCACTGCATTGTCTTCAGCAAGCCTCCTCTCCTCCTTCTCCATTCTCCCCCTCATCCCCTCTCTTTTCTTTGGGAGTCTTTCTCCTCCTAATTGCTCACAGAAGTGTGGTCTTTGGGGGTCCACTTCAGAGTATTGCTGCCTGAATTAGCTGAAGGATAAACGCATACACACACATACACACACACACACACACACACAAAAACACTGTCTCATTTCAGTCTTTCGCCATGACCATCCCATCCTAAACAACCCTCTACTAAAACTCTCTTGTGAAGTATCCATCTTATCTTCTTCGCTCATATTTTCCCACAGTGTCCATCTCTCCCTTACTTTCTTTTCCTTTTTCCCAATTTGACTCTTTCCAGCTCCCTCTTTGCCCATTCACACATTCTTATACTTAATAGGATTAAGGTCTCCGAAAGGGATTTTAACAAGATGATTAGTTTACTGTTCTGCCAACTCTGGCCCATACCCTGCCACACACACACACACACACACACACACACACACACACACACACATATAGATCCACGTGAATTCTCAGTTTGCTGGATCTGGGAAGAATCTTGTGGCATTAGGGCACGTACAAAAGAGGTTCAGAAACTGTATAACTCTGTCTGTGTGTGTGTGTGTCTAGTGTGAGAGAGAAAGAGCAGGGAGGAGGGGAAGGATGAGGGGTGCATGTGTGAGAATTGAGTGCTGCTCTTTCATGCCCAGGTCTTCTTAGCCACGCAGGGCGTCAAAAGCCCCTCTCATTCTGAAAAGACTCTTTAGAAAAGCAGCACTAAGCTCTTAACACTGGAGACCTGACTCTATCACGCACACACACATGCACACGCACACACACAAACACACATCCTGGGCCACCAAAGGTGAGAATAACAGACAGAGGAAGGTCAGTAGATTTAGAAAAAGACCACGTCTGCACGATTCGGACTCAATCGGATCAGCTCAAACGATGAGCGTTCATACCTTTGTTTGGTGGGACATTTTCTTTCTCCATAGTGAAACACCAACACAATATGAAAATCCCTAAATATCTACCTCTTTTGGTCAGCAAACAACCAAATTGTGAATAACAGCCAACATCTGCTAGAGTCACCGCCCCATTTCTCCGTCACAGCTGATTACATATTTGTTCTGCGAATGAGGGTTTTTTATTAAAGTTGTTTTCATTTACATATTTTTCTGTTGTTTTTATCAGACAGCTAAACAATAATAATTTACCTGTTTTACCAAGGCAAGTTGTCAATCAAATCACAATTTTCTGATTGTGAACTTGACAATATAAACATAAATACAGTTTAATGAAAACACCTGTTGTGCATGTTCAGCTGTGCTGACATTTAAAACAAGTGACCACAGAGTGGGTTACAGGTAGAGCTGGGCAATATACCAGGATATCGATATCATGATCCGAGACTAGATATTGTCTTAGATGTTCGATATCGTAATATGGCATAAGTGTTGTCTTTTCTTGGTTTTAAAGGCTGCATTACAGTAACGTTATTTCATGTTATGAACTTACTCTGTTGTAATTGTTCTTTTATTTTCCTTTACCCACTTAGTCGTTATATCCACATTACTGATGATTATTTATCAAATATCTCATGTGTAAATTTTTTGTAAAACCACCAATAGTCAACACTACAATATTGCTGCAATATTAATATCAAGATATTTGATTGATTGATTGATTGATTGATTGATTGACTGATACTGTTGTTGATTTCCTGTTTTATTTTATATTTTTCTCTTAAATGTATGTATTTTAGTTTGATTTGTATGTATGTCTTTCTAATCACATTACTATCCTAGATGCTTTGGCAATAATGTTATTTCCGACATTCATGCCAGTAAAGCAATAGGAATTGAATTGAGAGAGAGAAAGCGAGAGGGAGAGAGTGAAAGAAAGAGAATGTGTGTGTTTCTGTGTGTGTGTGTGTGTGTGTGTGTGTGTGTGTGTGTGTGTGTGTGTGTGTGGGTTGGTGGTCGGGTGGTAAGGGTGTGGGTGGGTGGATGTGTGTGTGTGTGTGTTTCAGAAGGTTCTTAACTTAGCAGCATGATATAGTTCCTTTGTGAATTTAATACGTCCGGCCCGTACAAACAAAAGTGCATGCACACACATTCACACTTGCGCACACGCACCGGGCTCAGCAGGAGCCTCTTTTAATGAAGGTAACCTCCCAGTAAAGGCACAGGGGCAAAGGTGAGGGGTTAAACTTTGGGGAAGTCGAAAAACAAGACCAATTTCAGAGAAAAGGAAGAGAGAGAGAAAAGAGTATGACATGGGAGAGGTCGGTGGAGAGAAAGCTAGAGAAGGATATTGGGAGAAAGAGAGGGAAAGTGGTGGGTGGGACATCTACCAAACCATTTAACTAAAGATGGATACGAATCAGGTGCCTTGGCTACAAACCGAGAAAATAAATCCACTCCTAAGTCTCTAAGAAGTCAATTTCCTCGTAGGGGGAAAACTATTCACCCTTTCTCTCTCTCTCACTTTCTCTCTCACTTTCTCTCTCTCTCTCTCTCTCTCTCTCTCTCTCTCTCTCTCTCTGTCTGTCTCTCTCTGTCTCCCTCTCTGTCTCTCTCTGTGGTGATGAATGGGGTTGAGAGTGGCCTCCCGCACTTCCCCACACTAGCCCAACCCGCCAATCATCTATGCATGGATGTACTGTACTATGTGTGGACGTGTGTGCTGTCTCTCTCTTGTTGTAGATCACAAGGACAGACATATAACATCAATGTCCATTCATCTCAGTGCATCAGAAGATACATGTGTAGATCACATGCATGCAAACTTCCATACTGTACACCAGTGGATCTCAGACTTTTTGACATCAGTGAAACCCAAACTGACACAAATTAGACCACGGACCCCAATTTGATTGGATTTTGTCCCAGGGTCCCCACCTGATAGGATTTTTGTTTTTAGATGTTTTATTACAGAATGTCTCTAAAACCGACCAAAATAGTCATACATTCTGTCATTGTGTTTCTTATGGATGGAATTATAGTGAAAATAAATGATTTCCCTTTTTGCTGGAGTCCTCCTGGAACCCGCTCAACCATTGCTGTACACCACCGCTAGTAAACCAACCCCTACATTGATATGGTGTTTACGATACATTACAATAATTGTGAAAGTGTGTTGTACGTTTCCAGGTGAACATGTTATATATGTGTGGAAACTCTCTCTCAACGTTAACGTTGGCCAGAGTGTTAACTTAACTGTGTGCTGTCACATAGACATACAAACTGCTAAGCTGTCATCTCCTCTTATGACACATCAACAAGTTTTTACGCATATCTACTTCCGATGCAGATGAAGATGAAGTGGATGCGTAATGCAGGTTACATACTCTGCTGTTTGTGCATCTGTGTCAGTGTGTGTTTGCGTAGGGTTAAGGATTACTTAGAGTGTTTATTTGGTTTTAGAGTTGCAGCAGGTGAAGGAGCAGGGCTGTTTGTGAACATCTTGCAACTTGACATGCTATGATAAACACATTTCTAAGAGGAAAAGTACACTCTGATGTAATTCACGCAGGCTTCTTAGCCAGTTTCTAGTCAGCTGTAGCAGTTTGAACATCTTAAACCTTTTGCTGCAGATGTCATGATCAGTGGGTGTAGATGCATAACAATTGTCCTTTTTTCATCAGTGCAAACATCTGTCCCTTTGCTTATAAGCTACAGTTACCAGAGAAAGTTTGTTTACATTGCCCCCTGCTGTCTCAGCTATCAATAAAAAAACGTACACCTGTCCTTTGTCCAACAGGAGACTGAAAGGGTGCTGACTTTTACCTCTGATTGCAATAAATTGACTTGCTTTGTCAAAGAACAAAAATTAAACCACTCATTGTTCTCCATCTTTCACACACCCTCCCTGTCAATTTTCTTTATTATTGGAAACAAAAACCAAATTATACTTCTGTATTAGATATGGAAGTAACAGGTGGAAACATAGGAGATAGATGATACCTGCAGTTCTGATTCTATGATCACATGCAAAAATGTGAGGAATTTGGCTGGGCATTAGCTGTTAGCCGATTAGCATGGTGGAGGTCACGCTGTCACAGTCGGGGTCAAGAGCTGGAGGGTCAGTGGTGAAAGGTCAAATAGTCTGTCTGGAACGCAGGTCTGTACTGGCGGCGGACGACACACGCACACCGAGTCAAGCAGTCTGGGAAACTATTAAGATGTCTAAGTGTCCTGTTTCCAGTGATGTTGAGATGTTTCTCTGATCATGAGATAACATTAATTCTGTCAAACGATTACAATATTCAATTGCTCTTAATCATGTTAATTGTTATAGTTAACTCGAAATTTATTGTAATTAATCACTAATTTGTATTGATTCTAAATGTCCCTTGATTTCTTTTGGTCTGATTATTTTTTCTAATTTTGATTCTCTTACCAACATGGAAAAATAAATCGGCTTGCTTTGTGGAAATGTTTTTTTTATTGAAAACAACATTGGCACATAGCTTACTGTAGTTTTCAATTTCACACTAACATTCCAACTTGATTCTCTCTCACAATGTAACACTGTCTATCAATAAAAGGTTGAAAATAATACTTTCAGCTGTGTGCTTGGCCATCAAGTGGTATTTCAGACTGGACGTGCTGTGATGATAGCTTAGTTCACCACGACAAAACACAGATCACTTTGGTCTTGTCAATGGAACCATTTGACAACTTTTAAAAAGTAAAAAAATTCAGAATCTTATTGGCTTCCATTTCTACTCTTTGGCCGGCTCGCAAGACCAAACCAGTGTGGCGTGCCTGCCTATTGTGTTGTTTCCGGTCTAGCTAGAGCCGGTGTGGTGTTGTAGTTTTTCTAACATTACTAGTTGTTGCAACAGCATGTGAAAAAAACTACAAAGTTTGCTAGGCCAAAAAGAATGTTATTCTTACGATTACGATAAGCGATAAGAAGTTCACGCCGTTAAAATGGGTTTGGATTAACACTGTTAATAAAGTGTTTAACTGACAGCACTAGATTACAAATTATTATGTTTTTCATCATCTGCATCTTTTGAAACAGCTTTATTCATTCTAATCCCTCTTCTTTACATTGCTTTATTAATATTTGCATGTGTGTGCGAGCGTGCTTAACACCTCATTTCATGTGACTATTTGTCCTTCAATAAATTAAGTTGCTATATCAACCAGTGAAAGCATGTATTTTAGTCGACTGCAGGCAGTAGATTTAGTTTATTTGACACACCTGTACATGTGTTTGTGTTTGAGTGTATTTATATCCTTGTTTGTGTGTGTTTGTGTGTGTGTGTGTGTGTGTGTGCGTGCGCATGTGCGCGTGCACGTGTGTCACTGACTGCAGTAAATTTAGTGTGTTTATCTTTGTGTTTTTTGCTGTTTTCCAAGCTGCAGCTTAGTTAAAGTGGCTGAAAATTAAATCTCTGTAAACCCCAGTGTACAGACACACACATCCATCACTCACTCTTTAAAAGCAGAGGAAGAAGGCAGGGGAGGTGGCAAGGGAGCAATGAGTGGAGGAAGAGGAAACTTTGTGGGAAGAGGAGGTCACTAGTGCCCCCTACAGGTTCTTTAAGCCTCTTATACCTGAGTTAAATTGATGTTCAAAGCAGACAATTGAATTGCGTCTGGCTCCAGATACGTGGATACGTGGTATCAGAGGGAGAGTTTTTAGTGTCATTGATAAATGAATAGAGACAGTTGATTTTATTTGGAGGAGGGATTTTGCAGATGATAGGTCTGGCTCTGAAGATCACCACGCTGCAAGTGCTTGTGCTGCAAAGCAGGATTCACTGTGTCAGCTTGTTTTAACTCTCTGCCACCTTGTTTTTTCTTTCTCTCTTCTCTACACCTTTCTCTTTCTGTCCAGTGATCTCAGCGAGAATCAGATTCAGGGGGTTCCAAGAAAAGCCTTCAGGGGAGCTGTGGAAATCAAGAACCTGTAAGTTGCACTTTGGCAACACTTTGTGTGTGTGTGTGTGCGTGTGTGCGTGTGTGTGTGCGTGTGTGTGCATGCGTATGTATGTGTGTGTGCACATCTGTCCCTTTCTTTTTCAATGTGTTTGCAAATGTGCACAGCCCCCATGTGCCTGTGCATCAATATTTCATTGTATTAAATGTCATGTGCCTCCTGCTTGCTGTATTGAATGGCACCGCTGCTCGTTAGACGTTGTGTGGGTGTGCTATGGTCACGTCGCTGGCATTTCTGTTTTCTCTCTTTGTTTTGCCTCAGTCATAGTTATGATCACTGAAGATAATTGTTGGTGGTCTTTTCGCAGGTAAACTATTTGCCCAGCAGTAATTCTAGAAATATGGATTTTACAACTGTTTGGCTGCATCCTGTTATTTTTTTCCACATTAAAGCATTTCTTTTTAAATGCCTTGCAATTATTTTAAAAGGGCAGGGCAGTGTGTGTGTGTCTGTGTGTGTGTGTGTGTGTGTGTGTGTGTTTGTGTGTGTGTGTGTGTGTGTTACTATGTGAGCGTGTGTGCATGCATGCGTGGGTGTGCATTAACATGTGCATGACAGCACATGATTTACTGTCCTTATGTCTTAATTAAATTGTTTCAGTAAAGTGATTGTGAGAGAGAGAGGGGAGAGTGAGAAGGGGGAAGTAGGTAAAGAGCAGTGCATGCAAATTAGACATCAGATAGAAAAGAGCATGAAAGGGGAATGGATACAGAGATGAATTCTACAAAGAACAACTCAGGAGACAGAACCAAAGCACAAGAGAAAGTGTTTGTGAGGGTGAAAGAGAGAGGTTGTTGATGAGTTGGCTGTCTAAATTTCACCTGAAGATATATTGTAAGACACAGCTCTGTGTGTGTGTGTGTGTGTGTGTGTGTGTGTGTGTGTGTGTGTGTGTGTGTGTGTGTGTGTGTGTGTGTGTGTACAGCCAGTTGGACTACAACCATATCAGCTGTATTGAAGATGGAGCTTTCCGAGCGTTACGTGACCTGGAAGTGCTGTGAGTACCTGCTCCTGAAAAAGGGCAGTTTAATATATATTCAAGAATGAAGGTATTGCTGTCATCTTCTTGTTATTTAATAATACCATCATTAGTGCCACTGTTAATACCATCATTAGTGCCAGCCTGACTAAGAAGCTTGTTGATTTTCCTAATGACGGATATTCATTTTTGTATTATGAGACAAAGGCATATTGCTTTGGACTTCATTGTGTCGTTTTGTCACAATAGACTTAATAATGCAATACTGTATTTATAGTTTTTTTCAAAATATAATATTATTTCATAAACTAGTCAAGTGTTTTGCTAAAATGTACATTTTGTTACCCTACTAGAAAGACACTGTTGTGCCTGTTTTCATTTCAGTGTCAAGATACGGACAGGCTCAGATTAATATTCTGTCTGAAAACATTATGGAAAGGATCCCTTCAGATTTAGACTTTTTAAAACCTCTTTGAGACCTTTCTGTTTAACCAGAAACAGCTCTGAAGTTGCTAGGTCAGTCTCCTTAGAAATCCTTTCCATAGTGTTGTCAAACACTAAGAATATTAATCTGAGCCTGTCAGTACTTTTGTGGAGGTAAATACAAGACAATTGCCCTATTAACTTACATTGTAGCTTGTTTTCGCCGCTGCCAACTGCAGCGATCTTGCTCAATGCTGGACCAATGTCAAAGATTGTTTTTGCAATCAGTCACTTAGACTGAAAAAATAGGAAAATAAGGACCAGGTTGAAAAAATGGTAGTTACCCTTTAAGGCACTGACAAATCTTATAATCATCAAGACTGTTTGAAAAACAACTTTGTTTTCAGGATGTTTTTAACTGTTGAAAAAATACAATGATCACACACTTAGCAGAGTCCAACTGCCATACCTGCTTTGCTGACTAAGCCACTTCTCTGTGTCTTTGCACAACAACCCTGTCACTACAGAGTCCAATGAATCTATATGGGATTTTGTGTTTTCTGCTTTTTTCTCTCCTCAGCACCCTCAACAACAACAACATCAGCCGACTGTCCGTAGCCAGTTTCAACCACATGCCGAAGCTCAGGACCTTGTAAGTAGCACAGCCAAGTATTTGGTACACATTACCACCCAACAGGAAGATTTCCTCTCATCCGTGCCTGTTTGTACAATGGATTGATTGATTTGTACTTGCACCTCTTCCCCCTACCTCCACCCACCCTGCATCTGTCTCCCCCCATTCCTCATATCTATTATTTCTTCGTTCCCTCCCCCCACCTGTTCTCGCCACTCTCGATCCCCTCTTCTCCTCCCTCCCACCTCCTCTCTTCCCCAGTCGCCTGCACTCCAACAACCTGCAGTGTGACTGCCACGTGGCCTGGCTGTCAGAGTGGCTGCGACAGCGCCCCCGTCTGGGTCTTTACACGCAATGCATGTCTCCGCCGCACTTGAGGGGGCACAATGTGGCTGAGGTGCAGAAGAAGGAGTTTGCCTGCACAGGTAGGTTGAGTTGAGTGTTTGCTTTGTTGACTATTTTCTGACGTACATCTGCTTGCTGTTTTACAGTAGCAAACCCGTCTTCTGCTTTGTGTTATTTTGCTTTTTGTCACTGTTTGTTGCTTATGCTTTTCAAGATGAGGACGAAGGCAAGTATTCATCATTCATTGCATGGCTTGGCTTTAACCATATGCACTGTACAGTTCTTACTGAAATGTGCACTGATGAGATTCTATGTACAGCACTTTTATATTAAAAAGCACAAGACTAAAAATAATACTGAAGATAGACAAGGTCACTATCACATTTAAGTACAGTACCTCTCTCTCTCCTGCACACTTTGTTGCCGTTCTGCTGGTTCACACTTTGATGTTCTTTCCTGAATTCTGTGTGCTTTAACAAGCTTCACTCTTTAAGTTTAACACCTAGCATAACTATTATCCTTGAATAATATTGGCCTTTTGTCTCTGTGTAGGTCACCAGTCGTCATCATCTTCCTCCTGCAGTGTGCTACAGTGCCCAGAGTCTTGCACCTGCAGTAACAACATCGTGGACTGCAGAGGAAAGGGACTGACGGAAATACCCACCAACCTGCCTGAAACCATCACTGAGATGTAAGGCACACACGTAAACACACACCTGCTTTACTCTACGTGCATGTGCATGCGCCTTTGCACACAAACTCCTGCATTCCGCTCTCGGTGCAGTGATATTTCTCTTGCTCTTTCCCCACGCTTCTCTGTGTTTTTCTTCTTTGCCTCTTATCACCTTTCTGTTTCACTACTTCTCTTTCTTTCTGTGCAGTCAAATAAAACCACATATCTGTGAAATAAGAAAACCTGGTCATGCAGCTCTTCCCTGCTTAAGAAAATAATGAAGGAAGAAGAATAAAAAGATTTGTTTGAAGGACAAGACTAATGATATCTCTATCTGGGGGAGGGGGCCATCAAGAAATCATAGCCAGCAGATTCAATGTGACCAAGTACCATGCAGAGCTGTAGACTTGAAACTTGAACTTGACTTAAGTTACAAAAACAAGGACTCAAGACGTGACTTGGATGAGACTGCTCTAAGACTTGACTTACATGAGATTTGGATGAGACTGCTCTGAGACATGACTTACATGAGATTTGACTCCAAAGACTTGGCTTCGAATCTTAAATTCTGTTAAAATTCTGGAAAAAAGTGAAATACCAGCTTTAGGCAGACTTTGCATAACCATACACTTGTAATCACTAGGTCCAACTATTGTGTGCCATTCTAGTGGTAAGTATTCAGAGATCTTGTTTTTGGAGAATTAATTTGGACTTTAAGACTTGACCCAAGGCCTGCTTTGACAAAACTTTGGGACTTTATTTGAATCTGTCTGATTTGAAACCTGGGTTGATTTTAAATCGAGTGAGCTGCCATGCAAGGCGCGTGGGTTGACCATCCAAAACAATTTCCTCAAAGACACTGTGGACAGATGGAGCCGGGGTTTACACAACCAACCATGCGACTGGTTGGCAACCCGTTAACTTGATCCTGACTTGTTTTGATTGATTTGAGACATGCTTTGACTAGACTAACAAGTCTGATTTGACTTAGACTTGTTTTGATTGCTTTTTGACATGACTTGGATTTGTCTCAGTTGATTTGAGCATTGACTTGAGACATGCTTTGATTAGACCCAATTGCTTTTAGACCTTACTTCGGCCCTGCTTTGCAAAACAACTTGGATGTATCTCGATTGATTTGAGACTTGACTTGACTCGATTGACTTGAGACTTGAACTAACTTGAACTTTTCTCTGTTAATTGGAGACGGTCTCAAGTCAATCATTCTCAAATGAATTGCACGCATATCTATCTATCGTAGACTTGACTTGGACGAGTATCAAGTCCCTTGAGACTTGACTTGGACTTGCTCCAATGACATAAAAACCAGAATACATTACAATACAATGCAATCCTCCAGTTTGATCAGTCAAACGTCTTAGTAATAAAATAAGAACTGGAGTGGTGGGGAACGGAAGACAACATCAAACGAAGAACACAGTCAAATGGTTGGTTTGCAAATCATGTTCCACCGGCTTTCTTGTCACGGTGACTGAACATGTGAACTGTTTAGAGAACGCTTATTTGGGTCTGCTTCTCTGTGTTTTGCCCTCTCCCACTCTCTTTCTCTCTCCCTCCTTACTTGATTAGTTTGGGCCTCACTGATGCAGAGTTAGAAGGGCACTTAATGGAACACTGCCCAGATAGTTAAGGGTGTGTGTGTGTGTTGTTTTTGTGTGCGTCTGACTGTACACATGTTTAAGGAGGGCAAAAGATCAGAGAAATGTGACAGACTTTGGCAACAGTCATCAAAGCGCCTTATCTTGAAATGTTCCCCTCAGCCAGAGCCCTAGGGAATAAGCAGCAGTCAACGATACAGCGGAGATAGCACTGTGATAGGCAAATGTAAATGTCCCCCCTCAATGGTCTGTGTGTATGTTTGGTTCCAGACGACTGGAGCAGAACGCCATCAAGGTGATTCCAGCTGGAGCCTTTTCTCCTTATAAGAAGCTGCGCAGGATGTGAGTAGATGAGGAGATACCTGAATTGTGCAGCCTGTCAACCATTCACAAAAAACTTCTGTTTCTGTCCTCTGTGTTTCATTTTTTATGTCTCTCTCTCCCTCACTGACTCTCTGTCTGTTGTTTTTTTGTCTTCGGTTCTATTCTTCACAGAGACTTGAGTAACAACCAGATATCAGAGTTAGCCTCGGATGCCTTCCAAGGCCTGCGCTCTCTCAACTCTCTGTGAGTATTGTGTGATATGTTTGTATTTAAGATGCAGTGTACACAAAACACCACATTATGGCCCTTTGAATTTCATGAGGAATATCTAACTCTATCTTTACCTTAAAGGTTCGATGGAATGAAAATGTCACTTTATTAGGTTGTTTAACATCAGGATAAGATCCCCCAGCTTGCCTATGGTCCCCCAGTAGCTAGAAATGGAAATCGTTGTAAACCGAGCCCTGGCTATCCTGCTCTGCCTTTTAGAAAATTAAATCTCAGAGGGGCCAATCTATAGGTTAGGTCTGTAAGGTCCCTTTCTCTGCTTTTCCCGCCCAGGGAATTTGGCCCGCCGATGATAAAGAGAGAGACATCATGGCTTTCAAACGAGCAAAGTGGCAGTTGGTCGAGACCACACCCCCACGATCCACCTCCCCCTCCCTCGATAGCTACAGACACAGAAATGGCACATCCTAAAGAAAGTTCATTGTGGGACTGGCTCTAGTGGCTGTAATTCTGCACCAAGGCTGAATTTTATATAAAATATATGCTATATAAAAGCATCCAAAGAGCACCATGTCATGGGACCTTTAAAAGCTGTTGTCTATCATAACTTGTTTTTTTGTTGTAGCATTTTTAGCCATCACTTCTATCTGTTATGTTAACGCTGTACTCATCAAGTTTATTTCTGAGATCTGGGAACACAATAACATCTTAACAACAAAGCGAGCTAGAAGTGCAAGAAAAGTCAGACAATCAGACTTTGCCAAAGCCAAATTATCTAAACCACTTTATTTGGTGGAAAAAAAGGGAGCACATTTGAACTTATCCCTCATTGAACAGTAAAACTATGGCAAATATACTGCGTGAATTGGGTTAAAGGTAGGTTATGTTATAAAAAGCTAAATTCGGGACTCTAACAGCTAACAGCCAAAATGCCAAAATATATATAGAATAGAATTATCTTTAAATTTGGCCTCACATTTGCATTATAACAGAGACATTATAGATGCACTGAATGACTGTTGGTGCTGTTGGCCTCCTCTTGGCTCCTCCTGAATCTCCGGTCAGACCATCTGCTTTGCGTGTGAAGCTTTGGGAAGGAAGATGGAGAGAAGAGCAGTAGAGGGAGTGAGAGATGTAGAGTTATTTCATGAAGGAGTTATATTAAGGTCTTGTTTCTTCAAAGTTAATAATTCATCAATGCTGAATTGCTGAATGGAAGCTTCTGCCACCTCATTACACATTCATCACAGAGAGAATGGGACACACACATTCATGCTGACACACCACATACAGTATGGTTTTCACATTAAACTACAGTGTGTGGTCATTTTGTGTCAGGGTTTAGTTAGAGAGGATGTAAATGAGCCATTGATTCAGTCAGTGCATGTTTGCATCTGTATGTGTTGACGTGTGTTTTGTGTGTGTGTGTGTGTGTGTGTGTGTGTGTGTGTGTGTGTGTGTGTG
>NC_048408.1:15803272-15903521 GCF_013103735.1 Etheostoma cragini
TGTGTGTGTGTGTGTGTGTGTGTGTGTGTGTGTGTGTGTGTGTGTGTGTGTGTGTGTGTGTGTGTGTGCCTGGACGTTATGATAGATGACTGCTGTGTGGGTGTGAACATTTTCGTGCTATGATCTAAATTTTGATGCTGTCTTGTTCCTGCTGTGGTTTCTAACACTAACAGTTGCTTTGTAATGTGACAGGACTGAAAAACTTCAATATGTTTGTGTGGATGCGTGACTGCCTGTATACATGTCTTAAACGTTTGTGTATCTTGGCTCCAAGGTTGTGATACATATGCAACATTTTGTAGTAATGCCCATGGGCAATGTTGCACACGATCATAATCAGCGATGTTTTTCAAACATGTTTGCCTCATTTTTGAAAATTTACACTCCAAACGAAAGCTGCACAGCCCATCTGCACTATGTCGAAATTCTTCCATTGTATCATAACCTTCACTCTGGCCATCTGCTGTGTTTTAGTTGGAACCGGTACCAGTAAACGCTAGGGTTCAACTCTTGCACGATGAGGGCATTCAGTGATATTGTGCTTGTGATTGTCTCCAGGTACTGAGGATTACCGCAGTAAGCTGGGAGGAGACTGCTTCGCCGACTTGGCCTGCCCCGAGAAATGCCGTTGTGAGGGCACCACAGTCGACTGCTCCAACCAAAAACTTACCAAAATACCAGATCACATCCCTCAGTACACCGCCGAACTGTGAGTCACACTGTATTTTTCTACCACAAATTATATCTGTGTGTGGTGCAAAGAAAAACTTGCTTGGGCCTTGATCTTCTTGTCCTCCTCAGTCTCTGTCTGTTCTGTTGTTCTCTCTCTTTGTCTCTGACCACCTCTTCTGTTCTCTGTTCCTAGGCGTATGAACAACAATGAATTCACTGTGCTTGAGGCGACAGGGATCTTCAAAAAGTTGCCTCAGCTAAAGAAAATGTGAGTCAGACATGTTCTAAATAGAACGGGAACCGTAACAGGAAAAAAGAGTCACATGTGCTGTGATCGTACTTACGTTGACACAGAAATGTGTATTTCTCTTTATATACCATACCCACTTCTACACCCACTTACACTTCTATTCCCTCTTGCTGTCTTTGTCCTCCTCTTGCTCTCTCTACATATTGCTTCCCTCTTGTTTTCACTCTCTTCTTTTGTGCTGCCTTCTTACCTTTCTTGCTCCTGCAGTAACCTGAGCAATAACCGTATCACTGACATAGAGGAGGGGACATTCGAAGGAGCCTCAGGGGTCAATGAGTTGATTCTGACCTCAAACAGATTGGAGAACATACACCACCGCATGCTGAAGGGACTCAGTGGCCTCCGCACACTGTGGGTACTACACACGCACACACACACACACACACACGCACACAGTTACTTAAATGCATAATCAATCCATCATCACGTAAAATATGCATGTAATATTTAAATATGCTCTCCCATATTGTGAAAATATCTACACAAACATTTAAAACATGTCAGCATGCAGCAAGCAAGGCACATGTTCATTTAATCATCAATATATTGTATTACTATTTTATATAATTATTGTTTTTTCTGTAAATTATACTGTTTACATTGAGTGTGTGTGTGTGTGTGTGTGTGTGTGTGTGTGTGTGTGTGTGTGTGTGTGTGTGTGTGTGTGCAGTATGCTGAGGAGTAACCGTATCAGCTGTGTGAGTAACAGCAGCTTTGTGGGGTTGAGCTCAGTCCGTCTCTTGTCGCTCTACGACAACCAGATCACCTCAATGAACCCCGGAGCCTTCGACACACTGCACTCCCTGTCCACACTGTGAGTAAACACACTCCGACCCAAACATTACAAATGCAAATGTAAAAAAATATGCACACACACACAAACACACACACACACACACACAATAAAACATCCAACTCCTTTCTTCTTCTCCAGCAACCTTCTGGCCAATCCCTTCAACTGTAACTGTCACCTGGCTTGGCTCGGTGATTGGCTGAGAAGGAAACACATTGTCACTGGTAACCCTCGCTGCCAGAATCCTTATTTCTTGAAGGAGATCCCCATCCAGGATGTAGCTGTCCAGGACTTTGCCTGTGAAGACGGTAAGACAGATTTAAACTTTACATGTGAAGCTCTACAACATCTGCAGCCCTGACAAGTGATTTCTTTCATTTTTTATGACCACTTTCTATCATTGTTTCTCCCCTCTGCACCACTCCATCCATCTATGTATCGCTCATCAGGTAACGACGAGAACAGCTGCTCTCCAGTGCTGAGGTGTCCAGCAGAGTGTTCCTGTTTGGACACTGTGGTGCGCTGCAGCAACAAGGGCCTCACCACACTGCCCAAAGGCCTGCCCAAAGAGACCACTGAACTGTGAGTTCACGTCATTGAGTACCATCAAACTACTTTAACCATTGCAAGTGTCCCATCTTTTACATGGCAGTTTATTACTGAACTTCACACAAGACATGTTGGGAAAACCATGTATTTACAAAGCTTTTCACGAGTTCCTAAAAACAAGTTTGTTTTCAGCTTTGTGACAATCATTAGGTTTCAAATGGTAAGTTTTTCTCAAGTCATAAAAAAAGTTAATTCTTCAGTGATTTGAAAACTCTTACCAAGTTTGGAGATGACATGGTTTTATTTGGACAGAAATTATTAGCATTTAAGTAGATAATGCAGTACAAGGTAGATGGAAAGCCAATCCACATTGGCAGCATTTTTCAAAGGATTTATGACTTCCATTACTTGTCCGTCTCATCTCATCACAATAGATTTGTGTCTAATTTAACAAATAAAACCATTCCCGTCAAGTTCCTCCACGTTTTTTTTCATGTGGTGATGTTAGTGAAGTGTATTTTCCATAGGCAGCTGTTCAAATCACACACATATTTCACTGCCTTTATGTTGTGAACCTCTTAACCTCTTATATATATATTTTTGGGCTTTATTACGATAGGTGCATAAACTCCAGTACTTCCTGATACCGATACAAGCATTTTAGGCAGTATTGTAGCATGAGAACATCTCTAGATTAGACCAAGATTTACATGGAGTTGCAGCCATTGTAGCATCAAAGTTGTCAGGCCCACAAACCTTCTGAGATTATACAGACTTTTTCTCATGTGAATATTTCTGTTTTTACAGACCAGAAGAAACATTAGCACACAAGCTACATACTGTAGGCTGACAAATGATTTTATTCCAGAAATTGGTCTCAACACAAACACAAAGTCCTTGATGATAAGACAATAATAGCCCTAAATAAATTTTACATCAGACACCAGGCTTGGTGATATAATTTCACTATTTCACTTTTGGAGTGCGTTTTCTAATATTAACTTCCTATATTAAAGACTTAATTAATATGCTTGATTAATAGCACATTGTCACAGAGTGAATGAGATATGATTTCAGTTGTGCAGGGTGGTTATACTGTATTAGGATGCCTGTGTGAGATATTAACCTCCACTGTTTATAATGGCTGCAGTAGTAATGACTGTTCCCACTGCTGGAGATGAGGAATTTCCTACATGGCTAAATTACTTTATTTTCTCTCATCCCTCCCCCTCCTCTCTCTCTTTCTCTCTCTTTCTCTCCCTCTCTCTCTTTTTCTATCATTGTCTCTTAGGTATCTGGATGGTAACCACTTCACTCAGGTTCCTGTGGAGCTCTCCAATTATAAACACTTAACACTCATGTAAGTCTCACCCACTTCAGCCTCAGCAGACAACAGTGTATTGGCGTGTGTCCCCTGCACTCTGCTTTTAAAGACCAAAACTAACTGACTATACCAGAGCTCTGTGTTGTATCACTTTTGATGTGAACTAGTTTGGTCCTGATGGGGGCTTGACAACCTGACCACAGCACAGTACTGAATATGTACTGCATATAGTTTGTGTGTGTATGCATGTGTTGACAGTGCTGCCTGTGTGTGTTTTATGTATCTGTTATTGTTTCCTTTTCAGTGATTTGAGTAACAACCAGATCAGCACGTTATCCAACAACAGCCTCAGTAACATGTCCGAGCTGCTTACCCTGTGAGTCTGGCTTTACATCAGTCCTTTTGCAATGTGTGTTTGTGTGTGTGTGTGTGTGTGTGTGTGTGTGTGTGTGTGTGTGTGCGTGCGTGCGTGCGTGTGTGTGTGCCTGTGTGCGTGCGTGCGTGCGTGGCTTTGTGCGTGCATGCGTGTTTGCTCTACTGCTTTGCTCGGTAAACAGGATTGTGCTCTGAAATGTCTTTCTGCATTTGAAGCCAGTTTGAAAAAAAGTATGCATTTGTTTCCTTGTCAACATGTGTATTCTGTGTGTAAAGAATCCTGAGCTACAACCGCCTGCGGTGCATACCAGTGAGGGCGTTCGATGGACTCAAGTCTCTCCGTTTGCTGTGAGTACGACACATGCAAGGTGGTAAACAGCGTAAAAGTGTTTTAAGTCCCACTGGTGCTAAAGAAGTGTTGCAGTCTTTAAATGTAAGTGCTCATATTATGCAAGTGTTCAGGTTCATAACTGTATTTAGAGTTTATGTCAGCATAGGTTTACATGGTTTAATTTTTTTAAAGTATATTTTAGTTTTACTACACATTGCTGCAGCTCTTCTTTTCACCCTGTGTGTCTCTCTGTTTTAGCTGCAGAGTGAGGCATCTCACTTCTGTTCCATCTATGTTGGGAGTCCCACATGCACAGTACCTACCTAGGTCAGCACTGTAAGCCAGTCAGAAACAGAGTATGAGGGCGTGCCACGCTAGCAGCTAGGCGAGCATTAAAATGTGTTTTACAAAGTGATGCACGTTTGTCACAGATGTTAAAGGCTGGACTACAATAGAGCTGTTTCAAGCTGTTTTCTGTTGGAGATGGTGAGTCTTTTTGGGTTAGGGTTAGGGTGAGGACTTTGGGCTTTTTCACTTTGTAAACCTATAACATGCACAAAAAGATATATAACGCAATAAAGGAAAGGGAAAAGCCGAAAAAGCATAATATGAGCACTTTAACATCCAGAGTCTTTTTAACATTTCTGTGCCTTTTTTTCTCTTTCTTCCTCTTTTTCTCGGTCTTTCTTAGGTCTCTCCATGGTAATGACATATCACTGATACCAGAGGGAGCCTTTAAAGACCTGTCATCGCTCTCCCACCTGTGAGTAACATAAAAACACACACACACACGCACACACATTTCTGTTAACATTTTTATCTACAGGTTTGAAGTGTCTATCTTTAACCTTATAGAATTGCAAAATAAGGAAAACCCATTATTATGACAAAGAGCCCTTTCCCGTTGCTCAAAAGAAAAGTGTCTGTTGAGTGAGGCTTCTCTGTGAATGTATCCGAACAGAAAACCCATAAACAACTATCTCCTTTTCCATTTTCTGCTCCTTTTTCTACACTATTCTATATTTACTATTGAAAGGTGGTGTATATATCATGGGATTCTAAAGTCGTTTCCTTCTTTGAGCAATGCTCCTTTCTTGTAGCTACAATGGCAAACTGAATTTATATTTACCTCCCTTGCTAAAAAATGGATTTCTGGGAAATCTGCTAAATATATTTACTGCAAAAACGTCTGAGAACCCTCCTGTGCAGAAATTCAATGCACTATGTAACCACTAACAGAAAAAGTAACGTTACAGACTAGAGAACTATTACTTTTCTCTCTCTTCAGTTGACCAACATTTTTGTAGCATGGTATCTCAAAACTAAGCACTCTGTAGACAGAGTACAGGGGAAATATTGTGGTTGTAAGTGAAGGATGATACTAATAACCTGCTGGTGGGAATGCCCCTGGGGCACTCATGAGGATCAGCACCATGGATAGCAAATGTGACAGGCTGCTGTTTTTTCGAGATATATAACATTGCAGACCAAAAGTCTATTATTATCTCTACCCACAAGAAAACTACAAGCCTTGGAATGGCTCTTACTTCTTTGTTAAACACTATAACAGGTCGGTCGGATTGGTTTTTTTCTAAGCTCTTAAATAATCCAAAGCATGTGATTATATATGACTGGTCACTGGTCAGATAGTAGCCAAGTAACATATGAATGCCATGAAATTCATTGTGGAGCATTAATAAAGCAGATAATGCTAATGAGTTAATTTAAGCATGACTTCAGTGCTTTGTCTGTTTTAATGCAGTGCTCATTAAAGTTACCTTAAAAATTGCCTTAGACTGTTTATTGAGCTGTAGAACATCAGGAAACACTTTGTGTGTCTCCGTTTATAAGAAGTGTTTTAGGTTTAAGGAATATGACTGCCAACGCTGCTACCAGCATGAGATAGATACTCCAAAACATCTCCACTACAGTCTCAGTTATGTACGGAAGAAATATACAATGATTCACAATTCATTTGACTGTGATATACAACTCAGTCTGTAAATATCTAGACAGTGATACAATTCCTTTTGTTTTGGCTCTGTATTTTAGCACGTCAGATCTGAAATGAAGAGCTGAGTTTTTGTTCTCATTCTCCTTTCTCTTTTCTGGTTGGCAGGGCTCTGGGTGCCAATCCTCTGTATTGTGACTGCCACATGCAATGGTTGTCAGACTGGGTGAAGAGTGGCTACAAGGAGCCTGGCATCGCCCGCTGTGCCGGGCCCGGTGACATGACGGACAAACTGCTGCTCACCACGCCTTCCAAGAAGTTTACCTGCACAGGTAAACACACACAGTAACAGGAACACATGCTCATGCCAGCAGATGTAGAGTACATCAATCCACACTTGTATTATTATTGTATTTATATCATTATATCTTTTTTAGGTGTCCAAAAAACTAAAGCATACACAATTTGTAGGCAAGCAGACCATTATTATGCAGTGCCATCAAATACACACACTTGATGAAGACTCCTAAAGGAGACTGCAAGTTGCCATTTACTAATTGTACACTGGGAAGTAATGACTTGTTCATTTTTTAATATATATAATAACTATAAAACCCACACATTCACAGTGGTGACAAAATGATACTGACTGTTAACTTTTAAACCTTAATATATCACATTAACTATGTATACATGACTGAAATCTATTTTTAACCTAATCTAACTGACGCACTGTAGAAGTCCCGGGGCCTTGTGGTTTTCTGGTGCCAGGTAAAGTAGCCAATCTTATCCCAGTACTTCCTCCTTAGTCTCTCCTTCCCAAGCCCCTCGAGACAGTTTTCCTTGTGCTTTGAGCCCCTATCAAACTTAACCGATCTGCTTCCCATTCAGCCCTCATGTTCTGACCAGTTTTGTGTGTTCCAACTGTTAGAGCTTAATGTTCTGTCCTACAATTTGGGAGTACGCGTGTCCCCTGTACATGTCATGGCCCTGCAAAGAAAATGTTCTCATTCAAACCTCGGTAACATGTCTGCAACTCTTGCTTATTACTTCTATACAATTTGTAATTATTTTATTTATTATTATATATTTTTATATATTATATATATGTGTGCTTACCATGTATTAAAGTATAGGTAAGGTTGTTGTTTTTCATTTTTACATACAAAATTTATAAAAAAGTCTTGTACATGGACAAATGGAAAAACCACCATAATTTTTCTGCAGCACAAAACGTTGCCTTGAGATGATGCGAGGTTTAAGCAGGTCCCTGATCATGTACAGCTGTCTGTGTGTATGTCAACCTATGTATTCTGACTGGTCTTACGCCATAAATGTAGAACATTATATTAAGCTAATCGTCTCTCTGGTTTGTGTTTGCACCACACAGGTCCAGTTGATGTGAGTGTCCAGGCTAAATGTGAGCCATGTCTCTCCAACCCTTGCAAGAACGATGGCACCTGCTCTAATGACCCAGTGCACTACTACCGCTGCACCTGCCCCTATGGATTTAAGGTACACATACTGCGGGAGGCCAAAAGCATTATATTCACTTGCTCAAGAGTCTCTCCTAATCATAAGGAGATGAGATAATCCTATCGCTAAGACAAAAATGCAAATACTGCACTTATAAGAAGATTTTGTTCTTTGGAAGCACTAAATGGATGTGTGTGTTTGTGTTTGTATGTAGGGACAGAACTGTGAGGAGCCCATTCATGCCTGTATCAGTAACCCGTGCCAAAATGGCGGCACTTGCCACCTGAAGGAAGGAGAAGGAAGCAACTTTTGGTGAGAGACTATTAAAAAAATGTGGTTTCTAAAGTCTGAAAAAATAACCCTCATATGATATTGATGATATGATTAAACCATTTAAAGTTATTGTATAAAATAATATTATTATTATAAATAATATTATGATCTTTATCTTAACTTTATTTATATAGCACCTTTCAAAACACAGTTACAAAGTCCTGTACAATAAAAACGGCACCCGTTTCAAACACAAAGAGTATAAAATGAGCTAAAAGCCTAAAATACATGAATGGGAAAATTTAAATAATTAAAAACAAAAGAGGAGCCTTTACCATACGAGGAGGGTCTTATAAAAGACACTATTGAGTTGTATTATGGGAATCCTAGGATCCACCCTTGTTGTAGCTTTACCAATGTTTAAGGACCAAGAGTCAAAAGATCTCGGGCTCTGTTGCATTGGGTTTTACCTTTTTTTCTTAAATCTGTCTCTTGTGAGATCTCCAACTTAATGGAAGAACTCAGGAGCAGCTGGACTCTGACGGTTTGGGAGACTTTGATGATCTACACAGAGGCATTAAATGAATTCTCAGTACAGTTTAACCACAATTTGTCTTTCTAAAAGTGTATGTAAATCCATGCTGGACAAGATTTAGAGATTACCTAACAAACTCCTTCTTCACTCATCTGTGCATGTCGGAAGATGCTATTGAATAATTTATTTGAATATTTGAATGTTTTTACCTACGTAACAAGTCATGTAGTGTTTTGATGTGAGCAATGCTACTGCAATTTCTGTGTGTGTATGGATTATAGGTGTGTGTGTGTGTGTGTGTGTGTGTGTGAGTGTGTGTATGAGTTATGTGTTAACTTCCTCCTCTGACCTTAGCGGGGATGGGAGTTCTTGAGTCAGCACTGTCTTATTATACAGCTGTTACGTCTCCCATCATTAATGGTGACATGGTTTTGAACTACCACTCTGCCTGAGACAGGTTATGACCTACTCCTGTTATGTTGGACACTGACCTGGGGGACCACTGTCTCAACTTACACAGCATGAGTTCTTAAGCTGGAAAATTCAACCATAGCAGGATTGCTCTTTCAACATTTTAATTGCCAGGAGGGTAGCTCTCTGAATTACTCTCGGCCAAATTATCTTATTTTAGTGGTATAATTAGGGAGCTGTAAAGTCAGACATTTTCACATTTTCACATTCTACACATTCTACACAATAACTTTAACGAATACCATCATTAAACCAGTTATTAAAACCACCTCTGTGGAATTGATGACAAAAGGGAAAGCTCCAAAATGGTCTGTTTTGTCCATTGCAGTGTAAAAATGTACTGTATGGTAAGCAGATTTAAGTAGAGCCAGGAATTAGCTCATTTTTGTTCCTCCTTCTAAATTACGGATTTGTCAATATGGTTAAACACAAACATTTTGCGTTTGCAGCATCCTCAGCTCTTAGCAATAAGGTTGGTGAGTAAATTGTTATCATAACTGACCAGAATGATGGACACAGCTACAAAAACATCCAGGCCATTAAAAATAGAAAATTCTTTATGTGCACCTACATAAAAACATAAAAACATCAAAGCACACATCTACAGAGCTTCTTTAAAAACACAGAGATGTGGTGAGCACCAGACATCAACCAATAAACCAATAAACCAGTGATTATTGAAAACACGTAGACACAGCCTGTGATCTGTGGACATTCAGCAGATAATTCCATCAATGACACTGATGCACCACTAATGGAAGTTGGGGATGAGTGTACAGGAGGTAAAGGGCACAGGGGACCACTTGTGTCCTCAGTCTGTCTCTAAACTGGACAGCTCCCCGTGAGAATCACCTT
Source organism: Etheostoma cragini (assembly GCF_013103735.1). Lineage (NCBI taxonomy): Eukaryota > Metazoa > Chordata > Actinopteri > Perciformes > Percidae > Etheostoma > Etheostoma cragini. The sequence goes on from NC_048408.1 coordinate 15,813,188, forward strand.
CTCTTCATTAGTATTAACAGGAGGGGAGCTGACGCCTGTCTGCATACTCCAAGCTGATTTTAACCGCCCACACAGACAATAAGACCAACCCAAGCTCATACCTCCTCCTTTTTCGCTCCTTCCTTGCCCTCTCTCTGTCTTCTCTGTTACTTTTTCATATCACTCTTCTTCTACACGCCTGTATTTCCATCTTTGCATGCTTTCTCTTCCTTCTCCGTTGTCAGGGGTAGAAATTTCATGGTGAAGAGCTGTCGTTGACTATATAATGAGATATTAATCCACGAGTGTGTGCCGCATGAGAGCTCTTAGACCCATAATATACCACTTTGTGTGTGTGTGTGTGTGTGTGTGTATGTGTGAATACAGTAGAAGTAGATAGAATAGTAGATACAGAATTGAGGCATGCTCACATTAAGAGAATAATGACCCTCAACTAGGGATTTGGTATGTAGATGAAGCAGACACAACTGTTGTGAGCTTTACCAATGGATAGTGTGTGTGTGTGTTTGTGTGCGTTATCTATTGTTTTCAAAGAATTCTGTTGACAGTGATCTGCATTCAGCCCTACATGTGTTTATCATTGATACTGTGCTTACAGATGTGTGTGTGTGTGTGTGTGTGTGTGTGTGTGTTCTTGATCTCAGGTGTGTGTGTCCAGAGGGCTTTGAAGGCGACGAATGTGAGATCAACATCGATGACTGTGAGGACAACGACTGCGAGAACAACTCTACTTGCGTCGATGGAATTAACAACTACACATGCATGTGCTCACTAGAATACACAGGTAATATTCTCTATTCTCTGTTCCCAGTTCAAATTTGTTGTTGTCAATATTACAAGAACTAAGAAATTACATTAACCTCCTGGTAATGTAATGATCCTGTGGGTTTATGTCAAGGACACCAGTTTTTATTATTTAAACTTTGTTTCTGTCTGTCAACATGGCATGGCAGGTGGCTAAAAATACAACAATACTCATGAGCTTGGCCGCTGTTGCCATGGAGAACAATTTCTCAGCAATTAAACCAAATTGATTCGAGGTGCTGGTTGTGTTTTCACCTCAATCTTAAGCTTTTTCAGACCAATTAAAGGCACAGTAAAATAATCGTTACCTCTCTTGCAAAAATTAACCTCGGGAATTGTAGTTCACTTCTATTTTTAATTTCTTTTTGTGTACACAAGCTTGTATCTTGTATTTCTTCAAACTAACACTGGTCTGTTACTACTTGTTTGTCTGCTTTTGCAATGTGCTCATCATCTTTGACTGCTAACCTCTGTGGCGGTGTTCTCTATCTTTCTTTCTACGTCTCACTGTCCTTTGTCTTTTTTCATGTCTCGCTCTGCTTTCTATCATCTGTCATCTTTTTTTTGTGGTTGCAGCTGCTACCAATGAGGTGGAGAGAGGTTAGTCTGTTCTTCTCTCTGTCATTCCTGTCCCACTCTCCTTCCTTCCTTCCTACCTTCCATTCCTTCCTTCTTTATCCATGCTCCCCAGAAATGTTGGTCCCACAGAATTAACATATTGTACGCAGTCATGCTCCATCTCAGAAGTGCATGTCCTTGATGTTCAAACACACTGCTGAATTTGTCCTTTCAGATATCTAGGGCTATTCTGCTTGCTGCTTTATGCATACATGTTGCTACTTAAGTCAAAGTAAATTGTCTTATAATATTCCAGATGATCGTTTCGACATTTACGCCAAAGGCTGGGAATATTCTTTGTTTTTGTCACTGTCGAAAATGTCCATAGAAAGACCAAAACCAACGACATGTTATTTTATCTTTCAATACTTTCCAATTTCCGTTGCCTGTGTATGGAACTCTAAAACCATTTGTTCCTCTAGAAGACACATCTTTAAGAACAGATAACAAATATTCACTTTCATTTTTTTAAGGGCTCAGTGATATACAATACAAATAGCTAGGCACTGTAGTTTTTGTCAGACAAGAGTTCATTTGGTAGAGACTATTTTCAGATGTGGTGCTCTAATAGTTCCCCGCGTGCTATAAAGTGGCCCACTGCACCTAAGGATTTGGAATGGTTAAATGCAGAGGTCAAATTTCACTACGCTCTGCCGTGCACAATAGTATGTGGGAAGTAAAGACTTTTGTTCTAATCTCTGGCAGCAGAACGGTGTGCTTTTGATGTGTCTTTTGATGATGGGAACTGTTGGGTTTCTGTAAATAATATCACAGAGTACGGTCTAGACCTGCTCTTTATGGAAAGTGCAATGAAATAACTGTTGTTGTGATTTAGCGCTATATAAACTAAATTGAATTGAATTGAATTGAATTGAATTGAATTGAATTGAATTGAAATTGAATGTTCCAAACCAAGGAATGAAAGTAGAGATGACTTGTAGTCTGCTGTCTGCAACCTAAATATCTCACAATATAGCACTTCAAAACTGTTCTTGAAGCTAATATGGCTACTTTTTGGTGATAATGGTTTTTGTTAGCTAGTCTCACACAGAATTACACAACAATGAATACAAACAATTGACATATTCATTTAAAAGAGCAAATACTTAAAAACATCTGAGCCTAAAATCCACTTTATCTACCCACACTTCCCAGACTTTGCAAATTTTTTGAGAAACTCTAACTTGTCAAACAAGCATTTAGAGTGTTTTTTGATCCAGCTCACCAGTTTTCTTAATGGCAGCTGGGTGAACTTTATTAAAGCCGTTAAAATATGCAATCCTAAACTAATAGACTGGGACAAGAAGACTCCTGCTGTTTAAATATAAAGAATGTGAGGATTCCCGTTTCAAAATAAGAATCTGTTAAGCTAATAAGGGTAGCACTGTGAGCTTCAAAGTACAAATATGCATCTCCAATCATTTCTCACACATTCTAATTGATTACCATGTAACTATTCCTAGAGTAGACTTTGTGCTGTCAGGAGTATTGGTTTAGTCCCTGATGCCTCATCAGTGATCCGTACGGAGTTCAGAGTTTCAGAAACGATGGGATACACACAGGAATATCATCAGGTATATGATGTTCCCAGAGATGGGATCATTTATCAGACCAGTGTGTTGGTCCTGGCCACAAGAGTCATCCATCATCAGAGTACACACTCATACAACACAGACACACACACACATTTCTGGGCCTGCAGTACAAATACGTACAGCACTGCATATACACAAAGAGATGCTCAATCATACCAAAATGCGCAAACACTGTCAGGGTGTTAAAGTTGGCAAATATTGTTATGTTTTATATTATAATTTCACTTTGTGTGTGTGTGTGTGTGTGTCTGTGTGTGTGTCTGTGTGTGTGTGTGTGTGTGTGTGTGTGTGTGTTTGTGTGTGTTTGTGTGTGTGTGTGTGTATGTGTGTTCTTAGGGGAGTTATGTGAAGAGAAACTTGATTTCTGCGCTCCAGAGCTGAACCCGTGTCAGCACGACTCAAAGTGCATTTTGGCCCCACAGGGATACAAGTAAGTATACTCAACACAAACACAAACACTCATACACATGTACAGCAGAGTTGGTGATGTTTGCAGTTTTTTTCTTGTTTTTCTCGCACAGGATTTGAGTATTAACATTTCTCACACTGAAATAAATGAGACACTGGTTGTCTGTGCGTGCGTGTGTGCGTGCGTGCGTGCGTGCATGTGTGTGTGTGTGTGTGTGTGAGAGAAAGAGAGAGAGAGAGAGAGAAAAATTTCTGTCTGTGTACATTCTCAAGATTGTCTGTGTGTTTAAAAAACAAGACTGCTGCTCAATCTGAGGATTAAAATTCAGTATTAACATGCATTTATGTATTTGTATGTGTACATTTTAGGTGTGAGTGCACTCCAGGCTATGTAGGTGAGCACTGTGAGCTGGACTATAACGACTGTGAAGAGAACAAGTGTCAGAACGGAGGTCAGTGCATTGACGCAATCAATGGATACACCTGCGTCTGTCCTGAGGGATACAGGTAAGGTACACACCCCAGCAAGAACACACATATTTATGATATCAAAGTACTATTCTCTTGACCAACAACATTTGTAATAAAATTGAATAGTGTTGTGCAGTGCTTGTTACATTTGTTGCATTGCTGACTAACTGCTGCTCTAAAACATTACTAACATATTTACATAGTTTCTGAATCACTGACCATTGTCTTTAATTTTTTCAAAACCTTTTCTTGTCTTTTTTCTGTTTGACAAAAGAAACATAGCATTCTCATCATCACACCATGATAAATGTGTATTTATTTGCAGTGTGTGGTGTAGAAGGGGCTCCCCCTTGTGTTCACTACTACGTTATTGCTATCTCTTAATCCCCAATCGAACATGATTAGTATTTTGAAAAATAAAAACAAGGACAACATGTCAGCACTTACACAGACTACAAATTTCAAGCAAATTGATTTTCACAGGAAAACAGTTTTTATGCACACTTGTTGTATTTAATGTGTGTTTGAATGTGTGTTGCAGTGGGTTATTCTGCGAGTTCTCTCCCCCGATGGTCCTTCCTCGCACCAGCCCCTGTGACAACCACGAGTGCCTCAATGGGGCACAGTGTGTTGTCATGGGATTGGACCCCCGCTGCCAGTGTCTCCATGGCTACAAGGGCGATCGCTGTGAGACGCTGGTCAGTGTCAACTTTGTCAATCGCGAGTCCTACCTGCAACTTCCATCCAGTCTCCTCTCACCAGAGACCAACATCAGTCTACAGGTGTGAGCTTTATACAGAGCCTCATTTTTTAACTCTTAGATGTCCAGGCCCACAACTTTATTTTTTGGGTTTACCCTTACTTTACCCATAACATTGTTTTTAGACGCAGCAGTGAAAGATACAGTTTCAGTGAAAAAAAGTCTAAAACCCCATTTTATACTACCTGCTCTGCACAGGCGGAGTGACAGAAAGACAGAGTTAGTGACTAGCTGGTGAACGTAGCGGAGCATTTGGCATTTTACAGTAACAACTTCATTTCACCCAGGAATTAGCCCCAGTTTGTGCCTCTTATGTATCAGCATACCGATAATGCTAACCATCAGTTTTGCGGGTTAAGTATCTTTTAGACACCCAATATGCTTATATGCTAGGCACATAATGGGGCTTCACGTTAGAAATCAAAGAGAATGAATATTGGACTTGAGTATGGTTCCTTGTTTCTGAGCTTGTTTCTGCTGCTCAAAGGGACCAAACAATATAGCAGGTTTTAATAATTTTTTCTGATGTAAGAGTGTTTGAATGTGGGACATTTGCTTGTAACAGGAGTAGTTTTATGTTGTTGCATTGGTGCTTTAATTTACTTAAGGTCATTTACACAAATATCCCACTGTGTTTTCAGATTGCTACAGATGAAGACAGTGGCGTGTTGTTGTATAAAGGGGACAATGATCACATTGCCATTGAGCTGTACAGGGGACGCCTCAGGGTTAGCTACGATACTGGATCTTACCCTCCTTCAGCTATTTACAGGTACATTCACATATAAGCAGAAATGTCCAACTGCCACATTCATTTGATGGATGATATAAATGTTTAAACACAATATCTCAATGCTCTCTCTCTCTCTCTCTCTCTCTCTCTCTCTCTCTCTCTCTCTCTCTCTCTCTCTCTCTCCATCAGTGTTGAGACAGTGAATGATGGTAGCTTCCATGCTGTGGAGTTGGTAGCATCAGACCAGACTTTGTCTCTGTCCATTGACGGCGGGCCTCCCAAATCCATTAACTCCATCAGCAAACAATCCACACTTAATATAGATTCTCCGCTTTACTTGGGAGGTACGGACCTGTGTGTGTGTGTGTGTGTGTGTGTGTGTGTGTGTGTGTGTGTGTGTGTGTGTCTGTGTGAGACACAGACAATTATAAAGTAACAAAAATGTTTTTTATTGATTATTTTTAAAAATACCCATCACATTGACATTGTCGGTCAGGTATAATGAATATGTCATAATAACGGGACATAGTGCCATCCTTTAATGAATATGTACTCCGTTTAGTGTGACCTAAACTCAATATTAATTTAAAACTTAATTTACCCTCTTATGTCTGAAACACCCATTGCAATCTTGCACAAAAGCCTCTATATAAATACAATAGGATTTAATTTGTGCACTACTTAAATACTTAGATATTTACCTCTACAAATTGATGCTCTAATCTCTCTAATTCCCTCCAGGTATGCCAGAACGCTCCTCAGCCTCCGGGGGTCTCTCGTCTCTGCAGCACGGCTCAGGCGGACGCAACGGCACCAGCTTCCACGGCTGCCTCCGTAACGTGTACATCAACGGGAAGCTGCAGGACCTGGGGGTTGGGCTGGGGACAGGGGTTCCAGGCTCCGGGACTGCACAGAGCACCACCAGACAGTGGCTGGGCCACGGGGTGGAGCCTGGCTGCCAGCCCTGCCAGAGGGGAGCCTGTGTCCAGGGTGACTGCCACCCAACAGGGCATCGTGGCTTTACCTGCACCTGCCACCCGGGCTGGACAGGAACAGTGTGTGACCAGCAAGTTAACAATCCCTGTGATGGCAACAAGTAAGCGCTTTTTGTGCCTCTACTGTATGTCTATGTGTAGGTGATTGGGTGATCACAGTTATTGGCATGAGTTTTAAACCACATTGAATGCCAAATTTCTAGGATCCAAAGAGGGATTTAGCTGGAAGATTTGTATATCTTTCCACATCTTTATCTTTTCTGTCTCTCCCTCCTCCATCCTCAGGTGTATCCATGGTACCTGCCTTCCAATCAACTCCTACTCCTACTCCTGTCGCTGCCAGCCTGGTTTTGCTGGTGTACTCTGTGATGAGCAGGACCAGGATGCAGCTAATCCCTGCAGTCTGTCTCGCTGCAAACATGGGAAATGTAGACTGTCTGGCCTGGGCAAGGCATACTGCGAGTGTAATAGTGGATATACAGGAGAGGCATGTGACAAAGGTGAGATAATCATGTATGATGTGTGTGTCGGTGCATTAATTGTTACCTGTTTACAGTGCTGATCACTCACATTCTTCTAATATATATATTACTGTACAAGCTTTTGAATATGAAGCATGTTCAACAGCACTTCTTCTAAGCTTCTGCTTCATTGTCTGTTACTTGTAGTCTCTCACACTCAGTCTTTATCTAACAGTGCTAAATGTCTCTGCATTAATCCTTCTAACCCCTTGCCTTTATAACTCAGCATCTTCTGAGCTTCCTCTTAATCCCTCGCGGGAAATTAATCAGGTGAGACTGCTTGGTCACATCTTACTGTTTACTCCATTTTTCTCATATTCTTTCTTGGTTTCTCTCCAATTCAACCCACAGTATGTCTTGCCACTGCCCTGCTTAACCTTGTTTTCCCCTCATTTTTCATCTTTTAAATTACGCACAGCAATAGGACAATTGACGAAAGTCAAAGTATCTTATTATAGAATTTGTTTTCATTCATTCCATAAGTAAACCAACCAATCAGAACCAAGGAGTCTAACTCAGTGTCAGCACTGCTTGTGAACTCCGATCAAATATGAAACAAGTTTCTTTTGGTTCAACATGGTCACAGACTTTCTCTTTTTAATGCTAAAGAGTAGCAGTTAACGAGCACTCATTGACACTGGAGTAGAGACTCCTCTTATGAGCACTAGGAAGAGGCAGAGCAACAGGATTTTTTTTCACATTATGTCTGTCTCGTGTGTTGCTGTCAGGATATAGTGACAGTTTCAGCAAATATGACACGACGTTATTTTTGTCATATTAAGTACCTAACTTTCAAGGTCAGTGTTTTGGTGTGCAGTGATTGTGATGCTAGCATCACAAATCTCCTGAAATTTTATTCCATTGGCAGATGTTTTATTTTAAAATTAGCAAATTTCTCAACATTTCACAATACTTTGCTTGTTTATAACCAAGGATTTTTCCAGTGTGTCAACCCTCATGGCATTGCTTTGTTTTATTTTACTGTCCTCATTGTCCTCTCTACCGACATGTTGACATGTTGTTTTCACTATTAAGACTTTTGTCAGTGTGACGCTGTCATTTCAGAACAGTTAGAAGCTGGATAACTTGTAACCTTTCTGTTCCCTCCTCATGCCTGCAGAGGTGGCCTGCCGAGGGGAACGGGTCCGAGATGTCTACCAGAGACAGCAAGGCTACGCGGCGTGCCAAACCCAGGAGAAGGTCTCCCGCCTAGAGTGTCGGGGCAGCTGCCCGGGGGGAGCAGAAGGACAGGGCCCCTGCTGCACCCCCCTTCGCAGCAAACGCAGGAAATACACCTTCCAGTGCACTGATGGCTCTTCTTTCGTCCAGGAAGTGGAGAAAGTGGTCAAGTGTGGCTGTACACAGTGTTCCTCATAAAAAAGAAAAAAAAGAAAACAAGAGACAACACCCTTGGCAGGTTTCCTCCTCTCCCGATATGTTTTATGTTCTTGCCCGCCTTACTTGATCCCTGTCTCCCTTGTCCAAGGTCCCAATTTATCCTGAGAAAAACCTTCACCCGCCACAGTCCCCTCCCCCAACATCCCTGTTTTTTTTTGTTTTTTTTTAACTCTTTAAAAAATCAACAAAAAAATCAAGAGAAACAACAAAAAAATAGTTTCTTTTCTTTGTCAGTGCTGGACTGATGATTGATGCTTCCTCGGTGGGGATGTTGAATTGTATTGTAAAGTACAAAAACAGACTTATTTTTTATTATGAAGTGGAGAAAAAGACAAAAAAAAAACACAAGAGTTGACCTTTTCCTTACATCTACTTCTTTTTGTTGGTCATGATGACTCCAATAGTGTGTCACACTGTCTCTTCCCTGGAGGACTGACCGGTCACTGACGGCTGACTGCTTCCTGTAGACTTCCTGCTTTGTGTCTGTGAGTTATGTGTTTTAGGAGTAACCTTAACTGGTAGTACCATAGACTCACCACTGGGTGAAGCTGCATTAAGGCATGGAAGACGGCGGGCAGTGATTACCCCCAACGACACAAGAAACCACCACTGTATCTCCCTCGACAGACCTCCTGAACCCTTGGAGGCTGTGTGCACGATCCTATACACAGCTGCGCTCAAACTTGTGGTATTTTTTACAGCTACTGACCAACACACACACACACACACACACACACACACATGCACACACACACACACACACACACAAACACACACACACACATACACATACACAGACACACACACAAATGCTCTCATCTGTAGAAGAGTTCTACACAAGACCTGCCAGATTGAATACAGTACTCTCTGTATATCTACCCCCAGTCATGAATGACAAGTATTTATTGTATCATAAATACCTGTACTTATTCAGTAGATCCCCTATGTATCAATCTGATTCTTTTAATATATATTAATTTATATTTGTCCTTATTTTTGTATTAAAAAGACATAATCTGTCAAGATAGCTGAACTAACAAAATGGTGTCCTTTATTTTGGTTGAAGAGAAGTTGTTTTTTTGATCACTGAAACTATTGTGCTTGCCAGAGACCTTAGTTACATTTTAATCTGCAAATGTGACGTGAAGACATTGTATATTTTTGTCACGTTTCCTGAGAGTTTGTACTGTGCCATTACCAGAAGGTCTTTATATTAGAATATAAATGTATAGATAATTTCCCTACCTGTATTTACATGTATTTCACACACAAATCTTGTGCGTAGCATTGACCATAGAGGATGCTTAGAACTGTTTTTACCTTTTTAACAAATTTATGCTTAAAGAATACTGTGACTTTTCTAAATGAAACTACTTTGTTAGCCCCTTGGTCTCTGATGTTAACATGTTGCTGCTAAGTTTTTGTACCGTAGACTTGGATCCTGATCTGTATGTTATATAGAACTTCCTGTTCCTACTGTACGGGGGCACCTTGTGTAACAGATAAATACATCCCCCCACCTCTACACATGTGCATTGTGCTTTATATTCCCCTCTTCTCCATCCCCAGACTAATGTCAGTTCCCTGACTGATGTTTGTTTATTAAACACAATATTTACCTCACACTTCTCACTTCTGCTTTTTTTGTCACATTAAGACGTCCAAGTCAGAAATATTCCCTTCAAAATACTGAAGAGAATGATAATTAAAGTTAAGCACAATAATGTGGACAGTAATCTTCCATTATTATTTTTAACATTCTTTGCATAAAATGGAGAATACAGCAGCAACTGTTCAATATGTCATCATACTCTACTTATCTTCATCCCCTGTTAGACTCTAGGTAAATGTTTAACCTTCTGCAGTGACATTTGTAAACCTGGTGTCATATGCTCCTCCACACTTCCATAGTATTTCATTTAAATTTTAGAGCATGTAAAACCGGTTTAGTCTGGTCCCACTATATTAAACAATAGGGCTGGTGATATTCTAAATTTTTCTTATTGCCAACAAAACCCATGAAATGAACAAAAAACAACATTGTCTGAATAGCCAGCACTTAATATAGTTTATTCTTATTGGTCCCAGACCTCCATTGTGGTCCAAAAACTATTAATAACACATTAATCAGGGGTGACTTTGCACTGGGTGACATGTTCCTTCATTGTGATGATAATGGACACTGTGGTTTAATTAAATTAAGCCAGTGTCCTGTGCTGCAGTTATTCACCAAATGTGGAGTAATCTGTAGCAAATAGTCCCCAAGAAATGCACATTTTGGTCCTGTTTGAGTTACAAACTGGGGCCCAGCTGTTTTATTTTATTTTGTAAATTATTGTGTCCTTATTTATAAATAAAACTGTACATTTGTGGCCAGTTTTTCTTCAGTTGGAACACATCAGCTTAAGGCTGAGAGCCACAGACAACGGAGGGAAGTTAGAAAGTATTAAGAGACAGACTAACACATTGTTGTGTTTGATATTTTCATGAGATGTGTTGACATTAAAACATTTATAGGAAAAAAATGCAAGCCTTATGCTTTAATGTTTTTGTACTACAGGTAGCAAGTGTAATTTGTAATAAAATTCAATGTGTTAAAAGACTATGCTGCTGTATATATTATGATAGACTATGCACTGTTGCCTACAATTCTAAGAATTTACAATTTTAAAGAGAGGCTCATTTGTGCTTTTGCAGAAAAGCCTCTAAAACTGTATCTAGAACCACATGGGTTACTAAAGCCATATTGAGAAGCACGTTGACTATTTTGAAGTAGTAGGTAATATTTAAGTATTTTAACTGTATTATAAATAACATTTCATGGACATTGGTCTGGGTGGAAATCCTGCCAAACTTGTGAAAAAGAATTGGATGTGAAAAATATATATGTCCAACTTATAGAATTTAATATTAATCAACACTGCCAGTGTGGTGAAAGTAAATTGTTTGTCACGTGCAGTGTGAAAGAGCATCTCATTAGACAGATAGGATCCAAAATTGAGTGACCTTAAACAAATGCAAATGCACAGGAGACAAAGACAATCAACTCAAGTACCTTAGGTGGAAGGTTAAGATGTCCCGCTTGGGACATTTGTTGCATTTTCTGTCAATAAATACTGTAAAAAGTTTAATATTTTGTTTTATTATGCAGTTTTATAGCGCCATCTGCTGGTGTGCAACTTAATTACAAAATACTTTATATTGTAACATTAGATCTTCTTTACAACAACACAAGCAGAAAACCAAGGCTCCTGCTAAGAAAATTGAGAGACAATGTCATTAGGAGCTTTACAAATTAATCTGACTTGACCATTATTGAAATCTAGTTGACTACAACTGTGATGGTTAAACTGACATGCCATAATCCTCAAATGTTTAATACATCAAAAACATGTACAAATAACCCTCTCAGCGGTAGAACAGTAAAACAGCAGACTCAGTCATCTCTTTGGAAGCGCTCCAGCCTTGCTCCCTTCCCAGTCTGTCCCAGTCAAATGATGGGAAGTCCCCACACTGGTCAGGGTAGAAATATCCACCTCCTCCTATACAGTACTGGAGACACAGACACATGCACACAATAACAACCGTATTATTAAACAGTTTAAGTTGCTGTGTTTTTGCAATATGCAATGATGGACTCACATGTTCAGTGTTGCATCCAGTGATCGGCTTGACCCCGGAGCAGATAGCCATGGCTGCACGTTCATTGTTTATTGCTCTAAATGTGATGAAACCTGGTTCAAACTCCCCTTTCACACAAACAAAAAGAACACGACTTGATTGCAGCAGGATTAATTTAGTTTAGTTGATATCTAAACCATTTCATAATTGAAGGACAACGTTTTAACTTAAAAAGTTAATTGAATATTTTATCACTTTGTTTTGTAGTAAATTTACACAGTAGCCTATTTTGGAAAATCTTATAACATTAGTAAATTATGAATGACTTCATTAAGCACTAATCCTGATTGATATCCACACATATCCATAATGGTGAGAAAGCGCAACATGAGCTCCTTTTCCTTCCTTCTCAGTAGCTGTTTACCTCTAGGATTGGGTCCATACAACATCTTGGTTGACACTCTGTCTCCGTGGTCGTACACAATGGGAATAGCTGGCCCTCTGTTGCTGCAGGAGCCAACGTTGTATCTCACTGGATATTGCTAGAAGATTGTATTGTTGTCACATAGCATGGCCACTGAGTGTTCTTAATTTTGATTCACTGTCAGTTCTAATTAACTTTTGGTAACCTTAGACATTTGATCTCAGTTCCAAAGGAAAGTTAAAGTTTAAACAGTAAGGCTAAGCTAAAGGGGCAGGGGTTATTTGTGTGACCCCCACCAACCACCAACCACAATAAAAGCATAAAAAGCTTCTTAATGAGAACCACGGAAATGACATACCAAATGTGTTTGTCATGCATTCAAAATTGTACTTATGCAAAAGCAGCCTTCAAAAGTATTAGAATCTAAATATTCACGTAAAGTACCAAAAATACTTATTATGCTGACTGGCCTACTTCAGGATAGATTATATTGCATATTTCGTAATGCATTTATGTGTAAGGATCACTTCAATGTTGCAGCTCGTAAAGTTGAAGCTAATTTTTATCAAATACTGCCAGGTTTCCTATGCATATAACATCATTTACATGTTAATTATATTTAGTATTACAAATCTGAATCTGCAAAGTAACTAGTAACTCCCGCTGTCAAATACATGTAGTGGAGTAAAAGTACCATATATAAAAAAAAAAGAAATACTCAATTGCATATACCTATTTAAGTACAGTTCTTGAATCAATGTCCTTAGTAACTTTCTACCATGATAATTTAACATAGCTTCACATTACCTTGAAGAGGTGAAAGAGGTTCCCTCCATACAGGCTGAGGAAGCGGTTGTCAGTGTGGTAGCGGAGGATTGCTGCCTGGTTCCAGTGTTCCAGTGGAAAGTTGTTGGGAACGTGCCACACAGACATGTCCTCTGCTACTATATCATAGTAACCTGGATTCTGTGAAAGTTACATTTATTGGTTCAGTTAGTTTGGTAATATCACATAATTCCCTGCATGGCTCCTCCCAACTTTACCTCGAGGGGTCTAATTATCCAGAGTATGCAGGGACTTTATGTTAAAAAGTAAATTGACCTCAAAATCGAACTGTAAAAGAACAATAGTGTCAGCAAATGTACTTTTTTGAAAAAAAGAAAAAACTATGTCTTCATATTTTGGACCTTTCTCTTTGTTTTTCTTTGGGAAATATTGGATGATTGGATCAACAGTTATTGAAGTGACTCCCTCCATAAAAGTTTACTTAAATGCAGTACAGTATAAATGCAGTTTTAGTTACTTTCCACCACATCAAGTTGTACCTTAAAATCATCCGAGGTGGCCCCCTCTGCTGCTCCAAAGGTGTTTCTGTTGGACCAGTTCCCGTCTCCATCTGGAAGTTCAGCATTGTTGCCCTGCTGACTGGACCAGCGGTCGCCCACTGTGCACCTTCCGTAAACACTGTTCTCATGGACGCTCGCCACTAGCGTCCAGCCGCCTCCCGCTGTGGTCATGTCACAAAAGGTCTGATAGACCATGCCATTAGCAGTGGTCAGATAGTATAATCCATCTGGAAATATTACACTTAGTGTTAATGTAAAAAAAAAAAAAACATCATTACTTTCAGAGGGTTGCAACACGTTGATCAATAACCTTTGTTAAGTTAAAAAGTATTGTCAGAAGAAACACCTTCCTGTTCGTTATATCTGTCCCGGATGTCTTTACAGCTCCCTGCAACATATGTGGACCTCTTCCTTAATTTTTCCAAATGATCAAAGTTTGTCACGGTGAGTGTTGGAGTCTTCTTAACATCCTTTGTGGCTTCTGTGATGATGTGCTTCTCATTTACTGAAAATGAAGCCAAATGTGTTAAAATATGAAAAGGAGCATAATAGGAATGTGTGCACATGTGTGTTTTGTGTTTCCTTTACCTGCAACTGAAGAATAATCAGCTTCAACTAGGGATGTATGATCAGCAAAGGATACATGATCCACTGACACCAAAACCACTAAAAGCAAAACCTTGTGGTGTAACATTGCTGTAAAGAAACATGTAAAAATCTTTAAAATTTGAAAGATGCCATGTGTTATTCCTTACACCACTGGTTGTCAACCTTTGGGTCTGAGGTACCCCCACAGCCTTGTCAGATGAACACACGTACCCCTTCATCAATTCCCTATATATTTTTAAAATGTATGACACTATTCATATAACAGTGGATATTGTTTCTCATACAATTGAACTATCAGTATTATGGTGGGTTTGGTCATCAATACTACTAGTACTACTATGCACTTAACAAAAAAGTGTGAAATAACTGAAAACATGTCTTGTATTCTAGTTTCTTCAAAGTAGCCACATATTTATTTATGTGTATATTATGGCATATTAGATGTCTGAAATATTGGCATATTAGATGTCTGAAAATTAATTTAAGATTTTAAGAGAGTCTAGAAAATTGGTAATAATATTTGTGTGTGTTGGGTTTTCATTTTATTTTGTTGTATTTCCTTCTCATCTCATGTCTCACTGATAATGAAGCTGGTGTCTAGAAAAGGGAAAGAAGCAAGGTGGAAATTATTTAGTCCATAGTGGTTTTGTTTTGACTGTGTGGTTGACTGTATCAATGGCAGCAGTTTTAAAATGTATCCAACGAACAAATAACAAAACTACTCACATTACATTGCCGCAATGCCTAAATCAAACTCAGGGAGATAGAAATTAAATGATCAGTTTAAATTGCAAACAGAGATGCTTACCAAGACCTTTTAAGATTCAGCAAATGTCTAATAATGATCCAATCATACTATTTACAAAATATCCAAACACTATTAGATCATGTCAAACAATATTTCTATGAGAAAATGTCACATTCTTGCATGTACTGTACATGCAATTTTCTAATTAATCTCCAAAATCTTATACTCAAACAGTTTGATATAGATCTCCCATTATATATTATATTATCTTACATAATAGAGCTACAGTTAATACAGTATCGTGGGTTTACATATTTGAAATATTTTAATAATAAAAAATGTTCTGTGGGTCCAACAAGTTCGAAAATTATAAGATTTGTTCCTTGCTGACAACACAGCTCTTTGCCTCATATATTTATGAACACCAAATCAAGTGTGAAATTAAGATGAACTTTGATTAGTTTTGATGTAATTGTGAGAATTAAAACCCAAATCAGTGTAATGAACATTAATTTCAAAAATAGTAGAAGATTTCCATAACTGCTGAAAGTCTGAAATACATAAGTACATTTGCTAATGTCATTTCTAGTCAGTAAAACAAATGAGACAACATTCAGTGACAGTTCTTACCGTGCTCCTGACTGAAAATTTTCATCAAAAACCTAAAAAGAAATTAGTCAATCTTAGCCGTTTCCTCAATAAAACTGCAAATTCACTTTTGATGTAAATTCTGTCCTGGGGTGAAAGACCTCTTCTTTGCAGTTGTAACAGGATCTTTTTTTAAATTGACAGACTGTGAGACATAAAATATACATTTGTTATGGTCGTGTGACTCTTGTGAGAGCAAAGTTAACAGTCTTGGCGAGCTGACAGACAGTTAAACATTAACTACTGTGGTGGTTTGATGTTATTTTTACTGTTGCGTAATGTTGGACTCTTCATAACAACATGCTCTCCTCTATTGTAATCAAAGAATAAAATATAACTAAAATCTTTACTTAATTAAAAATCAGCAATACCACAGTGCATAAACACTCCTTACAAGTAGAAGTTAGTTACAAGTAAAAACCCTGCATTTAAAACTTTACTTACTACTTACTACTAAAATAGTAGCATCAAAATATCCTTAAAGTGCAGTATCAAACGTAAAAATACTCATTACGCAGCCCTTTTTAGAACAATATATATTATTGAATTACATAAATGTGTAATGTAAGCTCTAAACCAATTTTAATTTCTTTACATACTAGCTGGTAGCACTTGCATGAATGTACTTAGTTACTTTCACCATTGGCTGTAATTTATCCAGAATGTCCTTGTTTGACCAATCATAATCAGATTTTTATTCCTCAGCTTTTTGTTGTATTAATTCAAATTCTTTTTTACAACTTAGTAATTCTGATTTGCACTGTATTTCACTTTCCTCTTAAATGTATCAGGACATTTTCTGACCGGTAAGACACAAGCCATGACTTCTTTTTTTCTCTCTGTGTGTCTCTCTCTGATCTATTTTTAGAGGCAAGACGGATACTGTGACAGGCATTCACTAATAATTCAAATGCATTACACATACACATACACATAACCTCTGTAGCTGTATAATTTATAAGTGACATTTAGAACTTGATTTAACTAAATTGACTAGGGTTAGGAACAAGTTCAAGTCCCCATATGGACCAAAGTGTGGAGTGTGGACTAGCCCCTGGAGATATGCCAGTTACACTCCATTTGTGAGTATTTCTGTGTGTAGTTTGTTCTAAGAGTAAAAATAAAAAGTAAAAAAAAAGAAAAGTCATTGTATAGCATGTTGAAAAGTCATAGTAGGTGTGACGAAAAAATCATCTAAAAGTCATAGTATAGTTTATCAAAAAAAGTGAATAAAAAAAGTCAGAGTAAAGTATGTTGACAAAAGTCATGCAAAAGTCACAGTATAGTATTTTGAAAAAAGTCAGAAAGTCATAGAATACTTTTCAAAAAAGGCATTAAAAAGTCATAATATGGTATGTGGAAGAAGTCATTGTGTAATATGTTGAAAAAGTCATATTATAGTATGTCAAAGAAAGTCTGAAAGAATGCAACAACAAAAGGCCAAGTCTGGACTGGGTATCTAACCAAGGATGACAGTTTGCAGTACCTACTACTACCTCAGGCACTAGCCACCATCCCAACAAATAAATCACGTTGGAAATAGTCAAAGAAAAGTATGTTGGAAAAATGCATTAAAAAGTCATAGTATGTGATGTTAAAAAAATGTGTGTAAAGTATGTCAACAAAAAGTGATAAAAAGTCAATCCAATTACCAATTTCCAACATCTACAGTGTTTCAACTTGCAAACTTATGAATTTCCAGCAATGATTTCAACTTGGGAACTTTTTCAACTTGGGAAGATTCCAACAATATTAACTTGCAAAAGTCTGCAGTGCCTATTTGGTGGCTAGCACCAGAAAGTGGGCACTGCAGACTCTCACTCAAGACTCTCACCATTCCACCAGATAACTAATGTTGAAAAAAGTGACAGCAAAGTATATCTAAAAAAAAGTTATGAAAAAGATGAGGTATAGTATGCTGAAAAAAAGTCATAGTATGGTATGTCAAAAAAGTGACAAGGCACTGGGGTAGAGTCTGCAGTGGCACTTTCTGGTTTCGGTAGGATTTCCCACAATTGTGGTATTTCAAAAACATTGATAGTGTAGTTCGTCTGGAAGAACATGCAAACTCCACAAAAGAAGGACCAGCCCAGCCTGGGAATCAAACTTGAGTCAGAGTCAGCAGTGCCGACCTGCTAGTGCTTGTTGGAGAGCTGCAAATCACTGAGCCACTGTGCAACCAAATAAAGGAACCTCAAAACAGTCATAGTATAGTATGTTAAAAAAATGGCATTTAAAAATCATAGTATGGTATGTTGAAACAAGTCAGAGTAAAGTATGTAAACAAAGTAATAAAAAAGGCTATAGTATATTATGTTGAATAAAATCATAGTATCTTATGTCAAAGAAAGTCTGGAAGAACATGCAAACTACAAAAAAGACCAACCCCAGACTGGGAATAGAACCGGAGTCAGAGTCTACACTGCCTACCTGTTGATGATTGTTGGAGCAGTGGAAACCACTGAACCACTGTGCTCCCAAATAAACAGTGTTGAAAACAGTTATATTATAGAATGTCCAAAAAAAAAGCATTAAATAGTCATAATATAGTATGTCTAAAAAAGTGATGTAAAAAGTCGTAGTATATTATGTTGAAAAAAGTCTTAAAAAATTCAAATATAAAGCCAGAGAAAGTCTGAAAGAACATGCAAACTCCACAAAAAAGGGACAGGCCCAGTGCAGACTGGCAATCAAACCTGGGAACGATTCTGCAGTGGCTATCTACTGGTGTTTGTTGAAGCGGTGCAGACCACTGTCCCACTGTACTACCAAATAAAGTACATTGTAAATAGTCATAGTATAGCATGTCCAAAAAGGCATTAAAAAGTCATAGTATAGTATGTCAAAAAAAGTGACAAAAACGTCACAGTATAGTATGTCACAAATACTGGGACTGGAAATAAAACCAGGGTCAGAGTCTGCACCGCCTAATTGCTGATCCAATTTCCCCAATGAGAAGAAATTATAAGGTATTTTGGACAGAAAGACATTGCAAGCTGGATTAGAGGAGAGCATGGTTGCGCCAATGCTAATCCATCCGGCAAATATCTATGCATATTAGGATGGGAAGTGTTAAAAAACTCTTCACACGATATGCAGAGGTTTTAGACCAGTAGTTACATTACCTTTGCTGGATGTCACCAGAAGTAAACAAATCGATTAACAGTTCTTTCTGAAACTCTATCTTACTGTCCTGCCCGCAGCCTCAATGACTAATTTAACTCTCACACATTCAAGCTTGGGGGGTGCAGCCCATTAAAAGTTCCCCCTGACAAACACCACCTCCTTCAAGGTCCTTTTTGTGTGACATGAGAATGAAACCAAGGAAGACTAAAAACAAGGACAACCAATATTAACATGTAATCACTTTATCATTCCTCAGAGAAAGGACCCCACACACTTCCCTTCAGACAGGCCTGTAATGATTTTTCTCACTCATTAACCTGCATGCAACAACTGCAAAGGGAGACACATTTTTAAAAATGTATTTGACCTATGTTTTATTAATCCTCTTTGGTATGGTTACTATTCTTACATTAGTTAGAGAAGCCTACAGCTGATGATTGTCCTATGTAGGTTACATGCCCATTACACATCGAATAGAAAAACTCTGCACACACTTCCTCTGTTCAAACAGTTATACAGCATCCTGTACCATCTCTGTGTTTTCTCACTCTTGCATAATCCAAATTAACACAGATATGTTATCACTGGTGCCTAATAAAGACATAACATGTGATAACTGCACACATTTTCAATTAAATCGGGAATTAAGACCAGTCAGTTATGTCATTGATTTGTGTGGTGTAATAAAAAAGGAATACTTTGACATTTTTGTGAAATACAATTATTCTCTTTCTTGCAGTTAAATAAGATGTGGGGGGAATCCTGTAATAGTAATTTAATCACAACCACCAAAATATTTGCTTAGGATGGGATCATAAATCTTGTTGGCCCCATTAAGGTTTGTATCTCCTTGAGGCTGTAACACCCAGTTTCATATTTAACACTAACAAGGGTGTCTCATTAAACAAAAATTAACAGATGTTAATCTGCAGAGAGTTCATCATGGAGCACAGTTGTCACTGTAAAAAGCTTCTATATTCTCCATTCTTAATGGTCAGGGCATCTTTCACAGGAAGAACCTTTACAAATTATTCATGTTTGTTTCTTCCAGGGGATAGAAGGGGAAAGAAACAGAGTGCACAGTGCATCCATACAAGATGCACAGCTGACAGGTGCTAAAGTGAGTTAGTTACATAATCCCATTTTTAGAGATTCAGAGAAATCCTGTCCTGTCTCTTCATGTTGGGGAAAGGCCTTGAATGGTAGCCAACAATACAGTGGTAAATCTATGTCAGTGTTTTCACAGTAAAATGAATGAGATATTTGACTTGTTTGTGGTAACGTATAATCTGAAAATACTTCGGAAATTTGTCCCTTCACCATTTGATTTTAAGGTGTTTTATCATCCATGTACAACATCAATTCTAATCTAAAACTAAATGAATGAGGGTAGAGATGATTAGACCTATCCCAACTAGATTCAAGACTGAACTAATTGTCTCACTCTGTTTTGTTTTGGCATGTAGGCCTATGGCTGTTTTTTAGAAAATGACTCAAATAAATATCACGGTCCAAAAAGGAAATTACTTATTTCCTTCTGAGTTTCTTTTTAAATCAATTTAACTGCAGAAAACCCCAGTCACCTTTTATATTTTATGTAATCTTGCTGATAGGCCTCATTTTATCCAGATCTGGACCTGTTGATACTTTTCTTGCTACTAGAAATAGAAAAGTAGTCCTCTCATTGAATATTTCCAAAAACTGCAATCTATTACTAGGCTACTAGACTACAAAGTATTTGTTGGGTAAACATCATGTGAGCAAAAATGAGCTATATGCTGTAGTGCACACATAGTTAAAAAGATTAGAGCTGCAATACAATTACTCCCAGAGATGCACTATGCTCATGAAAACACAGTTTTTATGTTATTTTGATATCATCAGATCTCGTAAGGTCATCTTTGTCTACAAAGCTGCAGCTTTTGTACACATGGACGTTAAAGATCTGGGAGTAAATTCACTGTGCCCGATAAAAGTGCCCTCCTTACTAGAGGCCTGCTGGGTTTGGATGTCCACACTATCCACCTTCTTTGCATATTTTTTCCAGGTCCTTTGCAAATGATGTTCCTTATATTGGTATCTGCGTAAGTCTGTCTTTGTCTTTGCTTTCCTCAGTGTCCGTGACCTTCTCTAAGGAAGTTGCTCCGGGATAAAACACAGTGACAGATGTGTTCCCGCTGTCCTCGCTTCCCCTGGTATTCATGGCACAGGAGACGTCCAGTCTCAGTGGGCTCTCCTGCTTTAGGTTTCCGGCCTCGTTGCTCGCCATCACTGTCTCCACCGCTGCGCTCACCGCTGCGCAGCAGCCTGGGCCGCGGCAGCGCAACAAGCGCAGGAAGGCGTCTCTGAAGTCCGCGTTAAACGCATAGATGACCGGGTTGAGGGACGAGTTGCTCCAGCCGATCCAGACAAAAACATCAAAAGTGTTTTCGCTGACGCAATATGGGCCATGCTGGTCCTCTGGTCCGGTACAGAAGGGCAGAGCGCAGTTAAGCACAAAAAATGGCAACCAGCAGCAGACAAAAACACCCATGATGATGCTCAGAGTTTTTAGCACTTTTGTCTCTTTTCTGATGGAGACTCTGAGCTCCCGGTGTGACTGATTGGAGCGCTGAGGATCAGAATGAAGATTGATATGAGACTGATGTAAGTTGGCACCGATTTTTGTGAACAGGTGAGGACAAAGTTCCTTTACTTCCGAGCGGCAGTTCTGCGCGTGCTCCGCCGCCCGCTCCAGAGAGGATATCATCTGGATCTGCATCTGGGCTATCCGGTAGATGCGAGTGTATGTGACAATCATGATAACCACGGGGATGTAGAAACTTACGAGGGACGATGAGATGGCGTAGGTGCGGCTCAGACTGGAGTCACAGCTCCCATCAACACCAAGAAGCGTCAGATCCCCATGTGGATCACCCATCTCTGCACGGTGCCAGTTCAGCTGCACGGGCACGAAAGAGATGACCAGGGAGACTGCCCAGGTCACACCTATCATAACAGAGGCGACCTTCTTGTTCATACTCCTCTCATAGAGGAAAGGGCTGGAGATAGCCCAGTATCGGTCCACACTAATGAGGCACAGGTTGAGGATGGAGGCCGTGGAGCACATGATGTCGCATGCCAGCCAGGTCTTACAGAACCCTCCAAACGGCCAGTAACCAGCAACCTCAGCCACAGCTTTCCACGGCATCACCAGCAAGGCGACCAGGAGGTCCGACAGAGCCAGGGACACAATGAAGATGTTGGTTACTTTGGCGCGCATGTGCCGGAAGCGATAAACTGCCGCGCACACCGTGATGTTGCCAAAAAGCGTCCAAGTGATAAGCAGCGCCAGGACGCAGCCTTTTACAGCTCGGAGCGCCGATAACTCCTCCCGGTTTCCGGCACCGACCAGCGCAAAGCCGGTTGTGTTATTCATTGCCTCTTCCAGTGCGCTCGGCCATTTCTCAAACTAAAAGGACACACAAACAAAAGCAATCCTAAAGAGCGCGCGTTTTTCTCCAGTCGGACTTATCTGTAGTGATGCTCCGTGCGCAGAGCAGATTTACTGGGGACCACACGCAGCACCAGCTGGTGCAGGCTGACAACACAGCTCAGTGACGCGCAGCGCTGCGATACATTTGACATCTGAGCAAAGATAAACATGTCAATCAATTTTAAATTATCACTATGTTAACCTACTTTTATTTACCATTACTGTATAATATTCCCTTTTTACCAGTGTCTTTGTCGTATTTCTCTTTCCCACTCAATGTACCATTAGATGTGTCATTGGAATAAAGGACTGAGCTGCTTAAATAAGCGCTTTTATATTGTTTTTATATTGTTAGATTTTTGCTTTTTTAATAGGCATTATATCATTTGACTCATTTCCCTAGACCCATTCCTTGTACTTATTATCTTTGATATACCTGTTGTTGCATTACAAACTGGTTACCATTTTGTATTTAAACTTTTGTAATTGCTATTTTTCCACACATCACTCCATTCCTACTAAGTCCATGTATTCTTTGAGCCAGTTATATACTGTAACAGTCTGATTTCCATTAGGGAACTGTGTTTGCTTTAAATTCACATTTTCAAGTTGTTTTCCTGGAGCATGTTTCTGAAGGACAAAGAAGACCTGATGTCAGCTTAATTCATATTTTACCTTATTTATAAGGTTTCACATCATTAATGCAACCCAAATCTTCTGCATTTGGACTTGCACATGAGTAAGATTCTTTTCAAACTTCACAAAGGCACATGAGTTGGCAATGCAATTCATTATTGCACATCATCATCTTCCCCAGGAGTTTCCAGCAGACAGGTTTCAACCAGAGCTCTCATCACAGTGTAAGGGTCCCAGTTGGCAGCGGGACGTCTGTCCTCAAAGTACCCACAGCCACTCAGACTGATAACAACAGGGATTTGAACATTAAAACTACGAGAGGCTTTTGCTCTAGAGAAGTCATTGTAACTGGAGGTAGAGCATTTGCTGGTGAGGAAACTCATGTCATCAGTGCCATTGTGTAGATTGCAAACACAGAGGTGCTAACAGTGACGCTTGCTCAGCCTTTTGATTGCATCTTTAATGTACCTGCAAATTCACAAAGAACATATTTTATCTTTGTATTTTAAATCCCTATTTTCTGTCCACTGGAGCACAGGATACATGTATTTGGGTTATAGGGAGTGTGTCAGTCAGTGGTCTAAGCTTACTATAGTCCCCCTGGGCTCTTCATCTCCTTGATGCTGAAGTTGGTGTGACAGCCTGATGTACCACTGTTGCCCTTGATGGGTTTAGCATCCAAGGAGGCAACGACTCCAAGGTCTTCACAGACACGTTGCAAAATGTAGTGGGCCATCCACAAATCATCCCCCAATTAAATCCCCTCACATGGGCCAACCTGGAACTCCCACTAACAACACAAATCATATTTATGAGTGATAAATGATGAGGTGATAGATCCAACATACAGGCCGCATGCTACTTTGTCCTCTGAACAAGCCCCCACATTGCCTTCTGCAGAAATGGAAGATGAGTATGAATTGAAGGAAATTGATGAACTTGATGATGAGGTAGAACCTAAAGCTGATATAGAGGAAGTATCAGACATGCAGCAGTGCATCTATTATGATGAAGATGATGAATCAACTGATGAGAAAGAATCAGTGAGGAAGAGGACCCAGCTGACATAGAAGAATATTTTCAGTTGAAGGATGAAACATTGGCGCCCAGATAGCTCAGTTGGTAGAGCAGGCAGCTACTTATAGAGGTTTACTCCTCGATGCCGCGGGCCCTTTGCTGCATGTCATTCCCCCTTTCTATCCCTTTTAATGTCTTCAGCTGTCCTGTCAATAAAGGCCTAACATGCCCAAAAATGATCTTAAACAAAATAAAAAAGGACAAAACGTTGATCTGGTCTTCCATTTCTCCCAGTCGATGCATGTTGAAAACAGAGAGAGAAACAAGCCACTATAATCCAACCGCATATCCAAAGTCTACAATTGATGGCATAGGTCAGCATGGGTCTAATTTGCCTTAAATTTCAAATGAAATTTTAAAAAATGGTGCTAATGTGTTCAAATGAAGTTAATATTAAAAGTTTAATACAGAATTAGTTGAAGTATCCACTATATATTATTTAAATAACAGTAAAACCGGATGGGGTCAATTTGACCCCAGAGGACAACAAGTGTGATTATGGGAGTGATTATGGGCTGCATTTTAAAAAACTCAAACAATTCAAAAACAACATCCTCGCTAAACTTTGATACCAATCTGTGATAAGTCAAACAGTTAAAATAATATTAGGTCAAAAACAATTCATAGTTTTATTTTATTTTGTACTTAAAAACAAGGTATACTTTTTGTAAACAAGGTCTATTGGCTCTAAATTCCAAAAAGAAGGTAAAAATGTTTAGTAATGGGTTTAACTGAAGTAAGACTAAAGGTGTTATACAGAATGGATTGACAATTTATACTATATACTTAAACAACAGTCAAACCAGGTGGGGTCATTTTGACCCCAGAGGACAAAAGGCGTAAGGCATTCGTGAGTTACATTATGAGGGTTAAATGTGGTGAGGGGAGAGGAGGACTGGGAAAATGGAATGGAATGGAATTATCTTCAGTAGTCCACTAAAGGGGCTTTCACATCTGGAACATGGGTTGAATACAACAACACTTGACCCCCAAGTCAAATTATTTAATCAGCACTAACTGGGCTTATGGAAACCTTTTTTTCTCCAAGGACCCCGTTTTGCTACCAAGTTGAAAAATGCAGGCCTGATGTACATAGGCTACTGCTTTTACTGCTAAATTGTACAATAACACAATCATGTTATGAAAACAAAACATTGGCAAGTGTAATCTTTTCTACATACTATTGATCAAAAATGATCAGTGATGTTCAATATAATACATTATGTTGTCTTTTTCATACAAAAAGAAAGTAAAGAAGACGTTGTGGCTTAGCCAAGGTAAAACTTTCTCTTCCTCTGTCTGTCATCATGGCTATCTGTTTCCCCCTGCTACGCTAACCAGCTCCTAGCTGTGCTAGCTTCATACTTACAGTACAGACATCTAGACAGTCTTAATCTTCTCATCCAACTCTCAGCAAGAAAGCAAATACGTGTGTTCCCCAAAATGTCAAACTAAACTAAAGTTTGGTTTCACCTAAGGCAGTATATTGTAATAGTATTGATTTGCCTTTCATATCTACTACCTTTAGGTTGTTTTGGTCAGACAACATATCGCCATGACAGTGCACTCTAAATTTTTATACTCCCTCTTCCCACAGCTTTCACTCACTCGCTCACTCGCTAACTCACTCACTCAGATGTGCATGACACACACTCAAAGACACGCTTTTGTGGATAAAAGCAGACTTTTTGGCCGTGAACAGAATCAAATGGCCCAGCTGAATTTGAACATGAGACTAAAATAGCACTCAAGCAATATTTGATCTTTATTAATGGCAACTGGGTTTTATTTGAATACATATTTAGATGATGGCGATAGAGACAGACAGTCCAAAGCAAATAGGTGGACAGGGAGTTCATAATCATATTCTCTCCACCATTTTTGAGAGGTTGTGTTATTGTTGTGCATTTTCTGATTCAGGACACACTGGCATCATATCCATTTTGTTGAAATTAAATTGCTTTCATATTTATTTCCTTTCTTTTCCTAACTGGGAGTTAATGGTTGAATCTAGTAATAACAACAACAACAACAATAATAATTCAAAAGTCATAATAAAGTCAAACATATAGAACCTTTTACATTCCTGAATAATAGGTGGTTAGCTTGGTCATACACACAAGCATGAAAAGTAATGTATTTGTTCTGTACAATAATTCATCCATTTCAGAAATCTTCATGTTACTGTATGCAGCAGGGAGCTGCAACACTCTCTAAAGCTACGTTCAGCCCCACCAGTCCCATTTCTTGCACATATCCGGACACAATCGTCACTGTGCTGGGGTTTTCTGCAGACATCTTCTTTATTGTCTTGTTGCAAGGCTCTGAACACTGGGCCTCATCGCACTGCTTTTTCAAGGCAGACATTTCTTTGTCACACTTTTCTCTCTCCACCTGCAGGCTCTCCTCCAGCTGTCTCTTGAGTTTTTCTTCACACGTTTTTTGTTTATCTACTTTGATTCTGATGAGTTTTAGCTCCTGTTGGAGGGCCAAGATCCTCCTTTTATCAGCTCTCTGATTCTCCATCTGAATGTCTCTTTCTCTCTGGTTCTCCTCCGTCTTGCGTCTGAGCAGGTCCTCCAATTGCTTTTTCCTGTCCTCCTCCTTCCTGCTTTGCTCCTCCAAGCTCTGGCTGAGTTTGTCCAGCTCTTTCTGCAAAGTGTCTCTCTTCATTTCCTCCCTTTGCCTGATGGCCTGCTCTTTCTGTATTTGCTGAAGTTCCCTCTCTCTCTCCTTTTTTTCATTTTCCACTCTATCCTTTTGGATCTTCTGCTCCATTGCTCTTCTCATTTTCTCCTCCTGCTCTTCCTGCTCCTCCAGTATTTTAATAACCTGGTCAAGCTTTTCTTGAAGAGCTTCCCTTTTCTCCTCCTCCTCTTTACGTATATACATCATTCTTACCATCTCTTGTATCTGCCTCTCCTTCTCCTTCTTATCATTCTCCTCCATACATCGTCTGAAGGCTTCCTCCCGTTCTCTTGCCAGCTTCTCCTCCTTCTTCTTTTCCAGCACCTGTTTTTTCTTCAGCTCCTCTATATCCATTTGGCTTTTTTCCTGAACCATCTGTAGCTTTTTTTCATATAACTCTTGTATTGCTGCCTCCTGCTTCTTTTTTAACAGCTGCTCCTTCTCATTCAGCAGCCTCCATTCCTCTTGCAGCTCCAAGGCCAGATCCTTCTCTGCTTTCTCGAGCATCTTGCTGCCATAGAACACTGCTCCATTTTCCTGCATCATGCTGTCCACTAAGGCAAGCAGCTCAGACACCTGGTTCTTATTCTTGGAGCTCTGGTTGTTGAAGACACAGTACCTGCCCCCACATCCGGCCACCAGATCAACCAGGTCCTTACACTCGTCTATTTGACAATCCTTCACAGATTGCCCTTCTTCAAGAAGGTCTCCATGGGTAAAAACCACCACAGAGAAACTCAAAGCATGGGAACCCATTGCTTGTTTGATCTGCCGCACCGCCTCCGTCTCCTCCAGAGTGCGCCTCCCAATCTGAATGACAATGAGAAACACATGGGGCCCGGGGTACAGGAGGCTAACACTCCTCCTCAACTCCTTCTGCACTTCCTGTGGAGTCTGATGACTGTCCAGAATGCCTGGAGTGTCCAGGAGTGTCAGATGTCGCCCACGAAATTCTCCAGCAACCCTGCGACAACGCTGCGTGACAGAGGAGCTGCTAACCTTTGAGTCAAAGACCTTACGGCCCAAGATGGAGTTTCCGGTGGAGCTTTTTCCGCTGCCAGTCTTTCCCAGCAAAACCATTCTGATCTCAGTGGAGGAGAAAGACATCTTCCTGCCTGAAGAGACAAAAAAAGAGCAAGGTTATGTTCAAATAAGAGAAAGGCAGAAAGAAAGAATAGGTTACATTCAAAAGAAATAAACCCAAATCCCAACTGACCTGTGCAGCCAATAGAAGACAGTTGCTTGCTAATGGATGACATGCTACTTCTGGGCTCTCTTCTCCATAAAGTGAGAACAAAAGAGAACAGCGCTATATAGATCCCTACATTGTGGGTGTGTCTGGCCCTATGACACGTAAAACCCCTCTGAACTCTAACCATCACTATCACCGTGTTTCTAATCAGTCTGAACAACGTGTGAGACAATCGTCTGTCTCTGTACATCAGCAGGTCTTATCCCTGAGCATACACACTGCAGCAAGAGGCCATCCAGATTCCAGCAGAGGCAAAGATCTGGAAAGCAGACTGAGTTCCTGTACATGAGGGGCAGTTTGATCAAAGTTCAACCAGACTGACTAGTCATTTGATTGTTGGGTCTTTTTATCTTGAAAGTGATAACTTTTTGTTTTGGAAACACCAGAGACCAATAAAGTAGGCACTCTTCTGGCAGTGTCAGACAAACTGTCTGATCACACAACAAGCCTGAAAGTCTACAGTCATGCTAAAAGCTCTGTGAAGCTGTACTTTGTCACAGTGGTGTTTTGAGCCAAATGTAATTGTCAACCTACTAACGTGCTGAAAAACACTAAGCGGGTATAATGTTCCCCATCTTAATTCAGCGTGTTAGCATGCTAACATTTGTTAAGTAGCACTAAACATAAAGTTCAGCTAAGGCTAATGGAAATGGCATAAGGTTGGCAGGGCACAAACCAAAGTATTGGAAATATTGACCTGATGGTGGAACTAGAGGAAAAGCTCAAGGATCACCAAAGTTATTCCACTTGTCCTTTATGGGGACCTGAAAGTGTGTACAAAATTCCATGTCAATCCATCTAATAGTTATTGAGATATTTCAGTCTAATTCCAAATGGTGGACCAGCAGCACAATGCACTGGCAATAAAATGTGTGGTGTTACTGTAGTACTAGGCAGATGCTCAACACTTAAACTGTGAGTTGACAGAAACCTAAACAGTGTGTTTTTGTTTATGCGCTCCACTAGACAGAGGCACAGGTCAGTCTGTGTGATGCCATCTATCAGACAAGTTATTGATTGTTTCCTTGAGACTTCAGCCAGTCTGGTGTCAATTATTTTTGCCACAGACACAAGAGCAATGCCATTAATAATTAAAAGTGTATTTTAAATATGATTGTGTTACTATTATTATTCTCTTTTTTTGTGACTTTATTCATTTACGTAATATGTTGAAACCACTACATCTTAAAGCCTTTTAAAAGGGTTTATAACACTTCATAGCTTCTCTGTATTTTATATCTCTTGCCATTGTGAAGCTGTCCATTCAAAATAAACTGTGGATGAACTGTGTGTACATGTACTTACATGTTTACTTTGTTGTTCATGGAGTTCATTCACTCACTCAGTAAGTCAGCAACTGAATCATCAATGATTATAGCATATGTGCGTACAAGAGGCTCTAGGGGGATTGAAATCTCTTAAGAAACTAAACTGGGTTAATTTGTCTGTTGTCCAGCTAAACTGTGTTTAGAGCTGTGTGTGTGTGTGTGTGTGTGTGTCTGTGTGTGTGTGTGTGTGTGTGTGTGGGCCATGTTTAACTACATTTGTGGGGAACAAAAACTGGGAATACAGTATACTTATGGGGTCCTGACAGCTTTGTGGGGACAAAATGCTGGTCCCCTTAACGTTAAAGGGCTGTTTGAGGAATAAGACTTGGTTTTAGGAATAGGGTTAGAGTTAGGTTATGGTTAGGGTGAGGGTAAGGGATGAGGTTAGGCATTTAGGTTTGATGGTTAGGTTAGGGTAAGGGGCTAGGGAATGCTGTATGTCGTTGACTGGTCCCCACAAAGATAGGCAGACACACTGGTGTGTGTGTGTGTGTGTGTGTGTGTGTGTGTGTGTGTGTGTGTGTGTGTGTGTGTGTGTGTGTCTGTGTGTGTTTCTGTGTGCGTGCGTGCGTGCTTGCGTGCATTTGTGCGTGTCCTCTTTATCATGGCTTAAATGATTGCAATGATTGTAAACATTTTAGTTTTCCTGAAAATATCAACCTGTTCTCAATGTCTGCCTTTTCTTGTTATGAAGAAACTCAGGAGCAGCTTGAATCTGGACACATGAAGAATTTCGGGAGACGATAATGACTTATACAGAAGCATTTAATTAAATCTAACCACAACCTAGTGTTGTGTAGTGCCAACTCTGAGGATTTCTGCCTTTCCAATGCGTATTGAACTGAAATGCTGGTGGTGTAGCTGAACCATCAACGCAAATAAAGACTTTATGGCATGGGCAAATATGCTTACTTAAATCATGAACCTAAATACCTCAGCACAGACCAAAGACAATGTCAGCTTGATCACACTGCCGGATAGTCTATCCTTAGGTGTTATGGTTTATTCAACAGTGTCTTCCCTGTGTGTCTGGGCGTTATCTAATTCCAGAGACCTTCTGAGACAGAGACACACAGGCCCAATCATTTTCTTATCATTCAGCTGCTCCGTCTCCTTCAACTCTCCAAAGTGGACATATGGTCTAGTCTAAAAGTGTTTCCAAATTGAACACGTTGGGTTTTAACCTTTGACTTGAATATGCCTTAGGGTAGTCTCAATTTTGCGCATGAGTGTGTAAGCTGAAAATGACATCACATTTCTATGATCTATGCCATTGAAGGTGCTAATAGATTTCTGCTAATAGTGTGCATTCACACTATTGACGCTGGTTATTAGTTTATCTTTCTAAACAGATTGAGGGAAATACATTCTGGGTGTGGAAAACCAATGATTTTACAGTAGATGTGTGAAGCAATGAAAAGGGATTTTGTATGCAAAAAAACACAAAAATGGACAGTTTTGTAAACTGTGTACATACATTATGCATAGCAAATTAGATTTATACCATAACGCAAACTGCAGGGACAGGGAGTAAAACCATGTTTAACAACAGGTCATCACAGGTTTTATTCTTTACTGGACCAATAAGCAAGGCCTAAGTTAGACAAAAGGTACAGCACATCCACCATTCACGCTCTGGAGGAAGCCTTTAAAGTCCAAACATCACATTAAAAAGTTACTAAGAAAGGTAATAATTCATGCTTTTTCTTCAAGTTTCACAAAGAAGCATTTCACAATTTATGTAAACCAATTTCTTGACACCTAGACCAGAAAAAACACCAAAAGGTTGTTTCATAAGTATTTAAGGTGAATCTGCTGGTGCTCTTATTGTAACGGAAAATAGCCTCATCTGGTCGCCTAAAACGTAATGTATGTAACGTAATGCCTATAGCTGGATGTCAGGCTGTAAGCTAATCCATAATGGAGAGCCCATGCATGTTCAAGGCAAGGCTTAGATTGTCTTACCGCTCTACTGCTCCGTCACACATGCAAGCAAACCTGACGTTAACTAACCGGGAGGCTTTGATGAATTTCTGTGCTTGTGTGCGTGTGTGATTAAACGGATAATTTGTGTGCAGTGACCTTGTCCTCTTTATGTCAAAGCACAAAACAACAATGAAGCAGCACAACCGCCCCCCCACACACACACACACACACACACACACACACTACAATACTGACACACATATAAAATAGTCTTCATTTGTTGCATTAAAGTAAAAATGAGGTGAATCATGGGTAATGCCTGAGGTCCATCAGTGATGGAAGATAAATGTTATCATGGTGGTACAAAGATGATGAGGAAGGAAGCTGTCAGGATGCCTTGGCGATGATGAGGATGCTCATGAGGAACACCATGATGAAGAAGATCCACATGAAAAACCTATCCATCACCTTTGCAACCTTCTTCCACTCTGCTGCCTTGACACAATTGGCTTTCTGCTCGCGGAAGCAGTTGGTGATGTACTGGATGTTCTTCACCACCTGAGGATGAGACAGATAGAAGAAACTAAATCAAGCACTTAAAGACACTTTAGAAGAAGAAGAGTAATAGATGAGTTGGTAAAGTGAGGAAGTGGAGATGCTGTGGTGATGCACCTGTTTATGTTGGAGGCAGGGGCAGCAGCCGGGGCAGGCTGGGACTTGAAGTTTCTTTGTGGGATAAAGGACCTGATCCTTCTGTCCTCCATTCAGGTGCTGGAGGTTTTGTGGATGGTGGGGGACCTGGTAGTCCAGTTCATCCCTCCTGATGTGGTAGTAGTGCTGTCTGGGGTCTCGCTTCCCCTCGCCACTCTCCAGTCTGGAAGCGTGGTTGTAATGGTGACGGCTATTGTTGGTGTTGCCGTTTGCCTGGCCTTTGTGATGATGCACACCGTGGCTGTTGTTGTACTTGTACGGATCGCTGTCGTGATGATAGTCATGAAAATGGTCATCGATGTAGCTGCACTTATCGTTCACAGGTTCCTCGGGGTACAGCAGGGTCCTCTCACTCTCCGCCGTGGTGCAGTTCTCCCCCACCTCATAGACGAAGAAGATTTTAGACATGTAGTCTATGATGAGCACCTTAGCCCAGTGAGGGACAGGCTTGGCCTCCGCACCACAGAAATGAATGTTCATGATAAAGATGGTAAGAGAGGTGGAGGCCGTGATCATAGTCATTGTGGCTATGTAGTACTTCCCTGGAGGAGAGGACAAAGGACAGAACAAATTTATGAAGAAGAAAGGCAACGCATACTAGGGGTGGGAAAAATAAACGATTGTTAGATGCATCATGATTCTCTCTAGAACGATTCAATGCTCAATTCTGAAGTTAATCGAGTATTAAATTTTTTTTAAACTAAATGTACCAATCAGAGTGACTGAAAGAGGATGGGATAATGGACAACAACTTACATTAAAAAACACATATAGGATGTTTATCTAATTTATCACATTACATCTGACCACCTCATGTTTCATGTTCTAAGAAGCCAATAATCCACCTTTAAACATGACTGTGACATGGAAGATTACTTTGAGAGATGGTGATTTTCACAAGCATGTCTAAGGCTTAAGCACGGAATGATTAGAAAATAAATACCTCAGCAGACAAAACATTTCCTATGTTGAAATCTAACAAACTCGGATTTATATGTATATTTTTTTAAATCATGCATGGAAATGCACATAAAAATATTGTTGCCTCGAGATGCATCAATAATCGATCTAGAACCAAATCGTTGGCTTTGGAATCAGAAACCATTCAAATGTAATCGTTAGGTGCCAAGAGAATCCCACCCCTAACACATACATGGCAGCCCTAATGTGTAGACTACGAGACTGAACATTCACTTCATTAGCAATGATCTGGAAAGACATGCCATGGGAATCTGTTGTCCTAGATACATCTTTAAACATAGACATAACCTATTTAACAGCCAATTTAGTCTACAAGTTGCATTATTGAGTTTTAAATGGAAGCCAATTTCTGCCAGGAAAATGGATGAAAAGTAATTCATGATAAATATACTCACAGTGAGTCAACATTATGGATAAGACAATTGTTGGACTTAATTGTCAAAATTGAGGGACGTGTCCAAAATCTAGACTTAGTAGGCAAGTCTCATGATGTGGACTTACCATGAATATTGTTGTCTTTACAAACCATAACGTTTCATCAATTGTATTCTTACAAAGTTTAAATAGTTCAATAAGGAGGCAGAATCAAATGCACAGAGAATAATTCCAACCTATATAGGGCATGCTCTCTGCAGGAGGCATGCTCTCAGCCACCAACAACTGGAACACAGTGAGCGCCAGCAGCACTGTGACACCGAGGGAAACCTTCTCCCCAGAGTCGGCCGGCAAGTAGAAGCCCAGCGGGGCCAGGAACGAGATGAGGAAGCAGGGCAGGAGCAAGTTGAAGATGTAAAAAGAGGAGCGGCGCTTCAGGAGCAGGGTATAGGTGATTTCAGTGTAAGGGTCAGAGCAGCAGCCGTATATCATGACGTTTCTAACTGCCGGCATGCCGTGACACTCCCACTCTACGTTCTCCACAAAGTCAGACAGGTCCCCACTGTCCATCCCCAAACTGATGTCCACCTGTGTAGAGGACACACATTGTGGGTATCAATATGCTAATGTTATGTGGACGCAGAAACTAACAACTAGAATTCCCCCCACATATACTTTAAAACCAAGAAGTTATTCACTTTTTATTCATGAACTGAGGCCAATAACAGGTAGTAAGCAAGATGGTGGGACATAACCTGTACGCCTTTTTTTATTCCCAGGATCGCAAAGTCATGACCTGCCCTACTCTTCCTCTGATTGGTTCAGTTAATTAGGTTTGGGCATAAGGAGTGTGCTTGGTTAAGGTTAGGGTAAAAGTACCAGGGTTAGCCAATCAGAGGCAGAGTAGTGTGGGTCATGCCTTCACCACCATAGATAAAAAATATGACAACCCCTCCTGGGCCAAGAGATAGATAATCATATAGATAGATAGATAAACAAACAAAATACCTACTGTGTAAACTATTTTGAGTTCCAGTTCCACCAAAGGAACACATATGTCAGAATAAAATGCTCTGTCATCCTATTTGGCTTTTGCGCCTTAAAATGTTGGTTTATCCAAATTATAAAAAATAAAGTTGGACAAAAGATGTTTTTAAAACATCTTTTGCTTTAATGCTTCAGTTCTGCTCTTCGCCCTCCTTGAAACCTCAAGTGAAGAAAACCTGCAACAACTGATTACTTGGTCCCTTGGAGGCAGCATAAACTAATTGTGAACACAATATTAACATATCACCACCTTTTAATAAGCAAACATACAAATAATGAAACATTTTTTAGAAGTTACATTTCAAGGTCATAAGGGAGGCTTTTAGGAAGGTGTTCCTCTTAGGAGAAGTCTCTCTGATTCATCAGACTTAAGCATTTACAGCCTAAATAATAGACCGTCTTAAATCCAGAATATCAACTGATTCCAACTAGATAGAAGGTATGATCTCTGTCTTGTTCACCCCAGTCACCCCCTTTCTTAAACACACCTGGTTGCCATTGTAGGTCCAGGAGCCAAAGGTGAGTTTGCATTGCTGCCAGTCGAAGGGGAAGTAGGAGACATCCACCACACATGTGCTCTTTGTGATGGCTGGAGAGTCCCAGACGATCTCTCCATTATACCGCAGCTTCACATTAGTGCTGGATGCACCTGAAGAGTCCTCATCTGCCCTACACAGATATACAAAGGAAAGGATCTATCAGTCAGATCCACACACTGCTGCAGTATAAGTGCACTGAGGGCAGTCTCTTGTTACTGACTTATTGTAGAGTACGATATCTGGCTTCCAAACCAGGTCGCTGGGGATATTTATCATCTCAAGGTTGTCATAGTCCTCCTTGTTCCACTTCAGGTAGGCGTCATGCCAGACCAGCCTTATCCACAGGTACGTGGTTAACACCTGGTTCCTCTCATCCTACACACATACAAAGACATTGAAAAAGAGAGATAGACAACATCAAGTTCCTGAATAACTAATTCTAACAGACTGATTGCAGCCAATTCTTTTTACTCCAGTGCAATTCTATTCAGTGCTGGCCTCTGGTGGTCTCTAGAGGAACAGAAGACTGAAGGCAGCACTGTTTGTACAGTGTGAGAACCAAACATTTGTATGTGAATTTCTTTAGACCAATCAGAATCAACAAGGGCGGTGCTAAACTTTGCACAGAGCCACTGCAAAATAGTTGTGCAAGAGAAAACTCAGATCAGACAGCTAGTCTAGCAAGCTGTCTCAATTTACCATGCAGGGATCTGAGGAGCAGTCAACAATAGTCCCCCCAGAATGCAGAGTTACTTATGGTTCCTAAAGTCTCACTGTCACCACATTTAAGAGTCAACTTTCTGCTTTGATAAAGCTTATAGTTGGGGACTGAGGAGTTGCAGTGTTCAACCAGACCAGCGGGCACTCCTTCTCTGCTTCTCTTTATAGTCATCAGATTCATATACCAATCAATGATATAATCAAAGTAGAGGGAGGCAGGGCAGTACAGCCCGACTAGGGTCCCCTCTTTACCCTGTCTCTCTTAATTATGCTGTTATAGCATCAGGCTGCCAGGGGACTTCCTTTGACACACTGATCTCATCTCTCTTCTCACTTTCCATCTGTGTGCATCCATGTCCCAGAAAAAGCTTGTTAGTAACTTAGCTCTGGGGAGTTTATTCCCTGGAGTCCTTGTGTTTTCTTTGTTTTTCCGCACAACACATTTCTTTGGATTAGGGTGGCACCTAAATCATGGCCATCATTTAACACCCTGCAGTCCCCTGCTATGCCATTAACTACTAAAACTTCTATTTCTGGTCATGGTGCCACTGTTGTTCCACTTTATTGTGACTTTTGCCAATGTTCATTACTGCCCCCAACCAGCATTTGCAGACACTGCCTACCAAGAGCCTGGGTCTGTCCGAGGTTTCTCCATAAAAGGAAGTTTTTTACACCACCACGGTTTCTTCTTAAAATAGAGTTTTTCCTTGCCACTGTCGCACTAAATGCTTGTGCTTGGGGGAATTACTGGAATTGTTGTGTCTTTGTAAATTTAAGAAAGTGGTCTAGGCCTACCCTATCTGTAAAGTGTCTTGAGATTACTCTTATTATGATCTGATACTATAAACAAAATTGAATTGAATTGAATTGAATAAATTCACTAGAAAGAAAGCGGAAGAAAACGGAAAATACATGCATCCGGCGGAATTTTATGCAGCACCGGAGCAATCCTGGAAGTGGAATGGTAAGGATATGGACTATGTAGCTCTTGACCACGACCAAATTAAAAGGGCCCTCCACTGATTTACATGTTAATTCATTAGTCACTGGGAGGACTACACAGCCTGTGGCTCTAGAGGATCTTTGTCAGAGTCTGACTCAAGTGACATCGCCCAGGTATCTAAGCTCGGGAACGGAGACTGCAGATATGTAACTGAAAGCTTGAGTTACAAACTGGAAGTTAACCAGTCAGGGAGGATCTAACAAAACAGGCAATAGAGTTGCATGAAGGGACTCATGTGTGGGACCCAAAGTTTTTGGAGGTAGATGAAAATTCTTGGCCTCTGCTGCATTTGTTCTGACCTTTCTTTTTTTAAATCATTCTTCCCAAGTCCTATACTTTATGAAAGTGAAGTACATTAATTTACCTCTAACTAACCTAATATATAACTTAATTAATATTCCTTGCCAACATGGTTCTGTCAGTCTCTGCATACCTTTGATACCAGAAAAGTGACCTAATAATTCTTTATTCTTGTTTGATCCTATAAAAGTGAACTTACAATTCTTAATTATTGTTTGTACACTTATTCTAATGTTTATTCCTTATTTAAGCCTGTGTTAAGGACAGTGTATGCCACCATGCAAAGGCACTGACCACATTGTTGAAGTTTCAATTGGTGAAAATTAATGTTTCTTAATATGTCATGTAGTTCTTTTATGTGTGTATATATTGAGATTAAATAAATCTAATTTTATAAAGAAAAGAGTATGCCATACTGCATTTTACTTCAATTATTGTATGAGCATGCGACAATTAAAACCATTGAATTTTTTATCTTTAAATCTTGAATCTGTGGCAGTTTGAAATCAGCCATAGACAACAAAAGATCTTGATCTCTGTTTTCCTAGTACCACTTTGATCCTTTTGGAGATGTATCCTCTTAATGTTTGAAGCAGCCACAGGTAAACCCAGCTTTACATGTTCTGTCTTTGATTTCTATATTTCATTCAGTGAATCGGTCCTGTAGCTTAAATGAATTGTTGGAACAAGAAGGTACTGCATATGTGTACTGTATATGTGATATTGTCCGCCAGGGTGAAACAACTTAAAGACCATCTGAAGAGATTCTTGTAAATGGTCGCATATTATAACTTTAAATCTATGATGAGTACTGAAACATACAGTATTTGAATTTCCTGTCTACTAACCATATCTTTGATCTGTGACAGCGTGATCTGCAGGGAGACATTGAGGGCTTTGTCTGTTTCATCCACTGGCCTCAAAGCACTGGAGTAGTCCTCCATCAGGTCAGCCAGAAGTTTTCGGGCAAACTGACCCTGAGCACAATGGGACACTGAGGGGGCAAGAGGAGAGCAGAGGGTGGTTACAACAGCAAAGGTTACAAAAAACTAAATGTCAGGGAATTGCAGAAACAAGAGCAGAAAATAAGTCAGAGTTGGCTTTACAATGTCAGTCAGATTTAAAGATCAAACCATAAATGAGCCATCACGCAGAACTGACCTTGCACCAAAAGGCCGATCCACACCAGCAGTACTGCCTTCCTCATTTTCAACCAGTCACAATCAGAAGGATCAGTTATTCTGCAAAGGAGTCCCTGAAAAAGCCTGAATCCAAATCCAGAGCATCACTCTATTCTGATCTCCATTCTCCCCTGCTGAAGCTGAGCAGGACTAAAATAAATTCTTAAAATGTTACATCCTGTAAGAAGCTCTGAATGCTTCGGTTGTTGTTAGTTGCAATTTGCCTCTCCGTCACTGTCTCTCTGTGTGTGATCGTTGCTCTAGAACAAGACCTGGGGCTATCACACACACACACACACACACACACACACACAGGTACACTGCAGTGTCACATTGCTCACAGTCACTGGGTGAAATACGATGCCTGCAGCCCAATCCACTTGGGTACATGACCACAAGCTGTACCACACACACACACGCATTCACGCATGCACGCACGCACGCATGCACACACATACACACAACCTTACTGCAGTACACAGCTAATGACATGTGTCAATCACACACATACAGTGACACTTTCTTAGCTATCTTAGGTCATTCAAGATGAACACACACATGTCATGACACATGTCATACACGTTACATGGCCATGAACTTCACACATCAAGGATTAGGTTTCACCAGGTAAATTATAATCTTTAACAATACTGTATATACAGTTAAGCTGTACTGTGGTAGTAGATCCACCAGAAGAGTAGATGTTATCCTCTCTGTGTCTGTAGGCTGCAAGAGATCAGTGACCAGAAACGGAGGCCTACTGAATAAGTTTGCAATATTGACCAGCAGTAGGGACATCTTTAAGGTTTAACGCACATTTATTTATTTATTTAATTATTGTTAAATACTGCTGATTATCATGCACTGTTGTGAAGTGTTGATGGATTGATATGCCAGTGGAAAAACAATCCACTTGTCACTTTTACCACTTGTTCACTTCAAGATTTTAAGATACAGAATTGTTGTGGATGTTGTGTTGTTCTGGGTGTGTAGTTGTGTATAGGTGTATAGTTGTAGTTGTATAGTATCCATCTATCTAAATATTGAATGTTTGATATGTATATATCGTTAGGTTCTTTTATATGTTGTCCTCAAACATTAACTAACTATTCAAAAAGACATCACAGAGGTTAGTTAGTGAAGTAGACCAGTAAGACAAAAGGTTTCTGGTTAAATTATCTTTCCCCAAAAAGGAGACAAGATGCTGGTCGAGAGTTGGTAGATTGGGTAAATGTAAATGGGATGAAGAGTGTTACTGAAAGATGGCAAAAAAATACTTGCTAAACTTTAAAAACATATTATTTATGCAGCAAGCCTTTTATCCTACAATGTCCAAAAATGCTGCACATTAGTTCAGGTTTGACAATATACAGTATTTATAAAGAATTTAGATAAATCATTTTTTATTATACATTGAAATACACATGGACGTATGGATAAACATTCAGAGCCCAGAGAAATAACTCTTGTAGACACTAATCTAAAGCGTATTAATTTGGGTGTGATGACTGTATTTGTAATATTTAGAACATATTTTTAATTTGAGAACCGCCAAGACCAAACGTATTTTTGCTCATGAGGCAGTTGTACCTGGAAGACAAAAGATTGGGTTATCTTTTAAAAATCTTCACAAGTTTCTAGCAGCCAATTTTAAATCAAAACTTTTGCAGCAAACAACATCAGTAAGAATTGTTACTGACATTGTTCTGCTGTGTTATTCTGCAGATTACTGCACATGATGATGTGTTAATGTGTCACTGAGTTTCTGTGGTACTGAGCTAGCATAGGACAGGTGTTTCCTGTGTGTGTGTGTGTGTGTCTGTGTGTGTGTGTGTGTGTGTGTGTGTGTGTGTGTGTGTGTGTGTGTGTGTGTGTTAGTGTGCGTGTGTGCGTGTGTGTGTGTGTGTGTGTGTGTGTGTGTGTGAGTGTTTGTGTGCATGTGTGTGTGTGTGTGAGAGAGAGATGGATAGACAGACAGGCAGAAAAGGAGTAAATGTGTGTTTGTATTCTGAAAAAATGTATAATATAATGCATACACTGTGCAAAAAGAAGAGGCGCTATGAGCTTGAAAATGAGAGTGATGGCGTACCTCACTCTCATTTACATCATGTGTGTCTGTGTTTTTTCAGTAAATTGGGAAGAGAGTGGGGCAGAAGACAGTGGGGGCGCTTTAGAGGGTGAGACAGTGAGAGACCGACAGAAAGACAGAGACACAAAGAACAACAGAAAAAGCAAAAAGTAGTGGCGTAGCAGCAGCTAAGGAAGTGTGTCTGCATACAATGATACAGCAATGTTAAATGAACAGTGCTTGTCTGCAGTACATAGTAGAAGTCATTTTAGGTAAACAGTAAGTTGTGTGGTTGACTTGATTAAGTCTGACATTCTACAGTGTTCCAGTGTTCCACAGCATATGAATGTGGGTGAATGGTTCCTTTTACGTATACGTGCGTATGTAAAAGTAGTCACTAAGACTAGAAAAGCGCTATATAAGAACATTGTAGAAATAAGGGTAACAGAGCCTGCGTAAAAGGTAAAGAGTAAAAGTCCTGCATTTAAAATTTTATTTAAGTGAATGTACAAATGTATTGCAATCAAAATACCCTAAAATTACCACAAGTATAAGCACTCATTATGCAGAATGGCTCATTTCAGAAAATGTGAACTATATAATTGGATAATATTTAATGATGCATATATGCATAATAATCATCTTGATCGTTTAAAATTTTGCGGCAGGTAAAGTTGGGGACATTATGAATGACTTCATGTAATGCTGGATTGCTTGTGTACCCCACCCCCCCCCCTCCATTGATTCTAGTTTGTGTTGTTAATCTTATTTTATCTTACAGTAGTTGAGCACATGTACTTAGTTCCCTTCCACCTCTGCAGCTGGTAAGAGCTGGCATGAGCTGATTTATTTGTCATAGTCGGAAAAGGCACAGCATTAGCAGATTAACGATGACACTGTTTCATTTAAATTTAGCACTAAACCATGTCAATGAGAGCAATACCATAACCCAGGAACAACACCTACATGAAATGAGGACATTACTAATGTTATAAGTTACTGTACACATGTGCACCTCTGTCACGACATGTCAAAATGTCTGCTGTGAAAAATGTTAACTTATCAGTATGGATAACACAACAGAGGCCCTTAAGAAGTATGTCAGAGAGAGAGTGTGTGTGTGTGTGTGTGTGTGTGTGTGTGTGTGTGTGTGTGTGTGTGTGTGTGTGTGTGTGTGTGTGTGTGTGTGTGTGTGTGTGTGTGTGTGTGTGTGTGTGTGTATGTGAGGCATTGCGGTAGTTGTGGGAGAAGAGAGCACAATGAGAGATGAAAGATCTGGCCACAGCAGGCTGTCAAACATGTTAAACTCAAAGCATTTTCTTTTTGTCAAAACTACAAACATGCAGACAATATTGAAACAAATACCATATTTTGAGTATGATATATAATATAGTAAACTCAATAGGAGAGTTGTTTTGGAAATCAATCTGAACATGCTCGGCGTGTCTTTGTCAAATATTTAGTGTCCTAAACAACTTTTAAAAAGAGAATAATAATTTGAGGTTTATGGAAATAAAATAATAAGAAGTACTAATATATATATAAAATGTCCAATATTAAGTGGTTAATCAGTATGCTCTAAGAAGTTTTGGCATTTTGTCATACCATGTCAAGCAAGAGAGACTTTCATAAAGTTAATACCATGTTCATGTGGACTGTCCTGTGCCTTTGTTACCTACATAACCTCTGTATGATGAGGGTAAATGTATGGTTATGTATTTAAGCACATAAGTAAGTCCGTGCACATTGACTGTCTGAGTAAACGTGTGGGAGAACTGAGTAACTTAGAGTTGCTGTGTGTGTTTGCACAAGTTGACTTTTTATTGTGTGTTGGGATGTGGTTAAGTGTTTTCAACATATCCTTGAAAAGCCTGTGTTGTGTCTCTCATCCTCAGCAGCTATGAACACCACATTAGACAGAGAAATGTAGAGAAAGAGCGGGAAAGAAGCATGGGGGAGGGGGGGAACAGCTTTTCTGAGCTTTTTCCTAGTTGTTTGCTGTTCCCGGTTGTCTTTTTTGTGCTTTCATTATCATTCAGCTTCTATAAATCTTCAACACAGCCTTCATTTTCTCATATCAACGTCTCACATCAATATTCAAACCTCTGGACGTACACATAGACCCTTACATAGATCACATTAATGGACACAAACTTATTCTGTACCTACTTATACAAGACTGCAATGGTATGTTTTAGGTCCTAAGGATAAACC
Source organism: Etheostoma cragini (assembly GCF_013103735.1). Classification (NCBI taxonomy): domain Eukaryota; kingdom Metazoa; phylum Chordata; class Actinopteri; order Perciformes; family Percidae; genus Etheostoma; species Etheostoma cragini. The sequence continues at coordinate 15,855,534 of NC_048408.1, forward strand.
ATCCACTAAACTTAACTAGGAGTGATGTAAAGATTCAAAGTCACACGTGGGATCTACTACCTTTTAGACCTTCTAGATTACTTTACGTCTCCATCTCTTCTCTATTGTGGGTCAGGCCAGGTACGTTGTGTGTGTATGTTCGCTATGCTTTGTCACACTAGATATGTGTTGTTGTCATTGACGAAGCTGTCTTTCTTAATCTTTCACAACTCTTCCGTTATTTTCATGTCTCGCCACTCAATTAAGCATTCATGAATACTGTATTAAAGACCCACAGTACATATGTTGAACTGCACTGTTTAATGGCTTCGTAGACAAAATTGTTTGACCTACTCATCATTCAACCAAATCCTTTGATAATCTGGTCAGAATCAGAGATGGGATACCACTCCAAAAAAAATAAAATCACAATTTAAATCATAAAAATGTACAAATTACATTACTTGTATTTACATCTAATATAATGTAAAATCCAATACAGATTTCATACATAGGTTTGGCAAATGGTAGTGAAATACTCCCCACTGTACGTGTTTTGATATGACGTACAGTATATATGGAATACAAAAGATGTAATACAAGTATATGCATTACACACATTATACTGCATTATACTCTATGAAATATGTCTGTGGCCAAAATAATATAAACACAAAACACCTACAGAGTGTATAAATTATACCTTTTATATGATTCTTATGGAGTTTATTTGGGTTCAGACAAAGTCAAGAAAGGCAAAAAAAGGAACTTTCATAATAAATGCACACTTATATTCAAATCCAATGCCATCTCCTTCAAAAAGATAGAAAGGGAAACCAAGGGGATAACACCGCCATCATTAGGGAAAATGAGCATGCAGTCATTTTCACCCCAACCCCTTCATGATGGCTGTCATTTTCCCGTCCTCAAATACTTATTATTATAGATTATTTCCCAGTTTTCTTCTGCAATGGGTAAAACTCTATGGATGTCAATTAAACAATACTGTGTCAATGTAATGAATCCTTAGTTTTAATATATGGAACAGGGACATATGCAAGATTCATAGTAGCAGGTTATGTCTTCAAATGTTTCTTATATTTTCTAAAATAGGTATACAGTTAAATAAAATTAAAATGCAATTTTTTTAAATCCACAAAAGCTGCTTATATGTGGCATATAGTTTCAATAAAAAGTGTAAACATTTCAGATAATGTTTATGTATCATGTCCCTTTACTTTATTGTAGAATTTTAAAAGAAAAGTTTCAATCCTCTACTAATTTTAAATTATAAAACAAACTACTCAATTATATTTAGTTTATATCAAGACAAACTTTTTGTACATGTTTGTTTTTTATCAATGATTGATGTTTGTTGACTGTCATGAAGAAGTGAAATTTCATTTCAATGCAACCGATGTCTGTGTATACATTTCAAACAATAAAAACACAGATATCTTATAAATAGATTTGAAAGTTATATAGCACATAAAATGCATGTATAACCGAGAGAAACATATAGCCTGGTTCAACCTACTGACAGTTTCCTGTTCAGGTCAAATGAAATGTTATCATCTCTGGAGAATTAATTGAGCTTTTTTAGAGCCCGATGCAGCACATATGGACCCGTTGGTTCTCGCTGAGCTAACACCCACATTTCCCCATTCTAAAGAGTTCAAGTCAGCTGTGTCTTTAATTGAAGCATTTATGGAGCATTTCAGAAAAATGAAAATTTCTCCAATGGCCCCTCTAAAACCAATTCACAAGCAGATCAAATAATGACTCTTTTCTTCACATCTCTCCCTGGATCACCCAAAAATAGAACTTTTACCAGCTTACATCTGCATGACTAAATCAAAGTATTCTTTTTTTTTAGTATGAGTTTAGAGACGGTTTTTGTGGCGGACAAGACACACGGTTAGTGAAAAAGAACCCTACGTATGTGTGGAGCAATACAACTTTGGGTTCTAGTACCTCTACAGGCCCTTTCTGAGTTTGAACAGCACACTGGGTTGCATTATTGAAAAAGTCTAAGGTCAAAGGTCAAAAGACCTTGCATTGGTTAATGCTGAACATTCGTCTCCTGGCCTGTTTTCTGGCCTGGTTTACGGCCGTCCGCACTGCATGCTCAAACACCTGTTGCACACCACGGTTGCTTAAGGAGGAGCACTCCAGGTAGCCTTTAGCGTTCACTTCTTGAGCCACACGTTTCCCCTCCACCGCTGAGATGCAGCTGGCCCGATGCACCCCCATCTCCCGCAGATCCGTCTGGGTGGCTACAACCAGCACTGGCACTTTGGGCAAGTTCTCTCGAATCTCAGCCATCCACTTATGCCGAATGCTGGCCAGCGAGTTAGGGTTGGCCACAGAGTAGCAGACGAGGACGACGTCGGCCTGCTGGTAGGATCTTGGTCGGATTTGTCTGAAGTTATCATTGCCCGCCGTGTCCCACAGCCCCAAGCTGATCTGAACACCGTCCATATACACCTCCACCCCTGTGTTCTCAAACACTGTTGGCTTGTACGTGTCCGGGAAGGTCTCTGAGGTGAAGCGGACCAGCAGCGCCGTCTTGCCCACCGCACTGTCCCCGACCAGAACACACTTCACCGACATCTCTTCCAGGCCGTCCATGTTTGCCGGCGACAGTCTCTTTTCCACTAGATTTTAATGGTTCTATGGGGGAAAAAAGTCTTGTAGAGGATCACGAGGTAAGTCGGTGATCACTCATCTGTATGTGTTGTACTTAATAGCAGTATTTGTAGCCCTGCCTCGTGGTATCTCCACACCTAGAGATGTCAGTGGTCATTCAGCTTGTTGACTGACTGATAACGTCTCTCTTTTCCGAGTCCTTAACCAACTCTCATATGGAGAAGTTTTTGTACAGTCAGCAGTTCTCCAGCAGTGAGCTTCATACACGCTTCACATAACGTCTTACTTAGTTCTTCAGTACCCCTCGGCTCATCTCATTTCTGCTGGGTCCCTGCAGCGTGGTCAGGTGTTGGTCCTTCTCGCTAATGATGGCCGTCATTCTGTCGACACAGATCGAACCTCTCAGAGTTGAAGAGGGAAATCTACTGAGGTAGAGAGGATGTGTTACAAACACAAGGTATCTGTAAGCACTCTGTTGACTTAATTTTAAAAGACAGAAACTTAATTGCTTTAGCAAATTGTTCATTTAACTGAAACCATGTTCCTCCAGACAGTGGACAGATTCTTCTCATACAACATGCAGCCTACCGTGGAAAACAACTACAGCGTGGATCTTAATTAAATGTTTGGCATGAAAAATATAAAATATCTGCTTAAACAATATCAAAGTGGTCAACTGCTGAGTACTGCACAAGGCAAATGACATCCACTTTTCTTTTCGTAACAGACATTTTAAATTTACATAGAGAGGTTGAAGTGTAAAGTATTACATATATAACAAAGTATACGGAAGTAAAGCGATTTGCTTGGGTGTGACCGAGAATTGACAACTTGATCCTGATCCTTTAACAGGGGATCATTAACACTTTGTCTGCTGTATTATCAGACACAAAGGCTACCTATGACGGGCCTGTCTCCATTTACGCCACTGAATCTCCCTGATAACCGGTCCTGATTCTGCAGTTTTCTTCATAAACAAAAATGTGATAACGGAAGAGTATGATCTTTGTGTGTTATTGTTTGATATAGTGGTAGTTATAAATCTTGATGTTTTTTTGTTCATGATCAACAAAATACCACTTGTGGTTTCTTATGAATTCTTATTGACAGTTGTATTAAAGAGGCAGAAGTAATAAGTCATAACCTCAAAACTACCTGCCATGACACACACATACACACATTGATGGAAAGACCTCCATCCTGTAAATGGGACATTTTAAACTGTGTTCTTCCACAATTCACTTCCTAAATTATCTCTCAAGAAGAAGTCTTAGTTTTATACTTTCAGTCTACTCTTGAAGCAAGAAGTAGGCTATTAAAAAGATAAAGTAAAAAAATGGATCAAACACTGTTCTTACTTTATGTAACATGCTTTTATTTAATTTTCTACAAATAATTTAAAAAAATCTTACACATTCATAATTATGTTTTTGTTCTAGTGAGAGAGTAAGAACACACCTTGAACATCTCAGATGTTTACTTTATTTAAAAGTTGTAATGTTGAAAGATTAAAGGTTTAGGTTTTTGCCCACATTAGGGGGACTTAATTAAATTTCTGTTTAGATGAGAATAACATAGAATATCGTAGGATAGAAACCTCAGCATCATTGTGTATCAAGACAAAGGAAAAGACAATTACCTTTCTTGTCAGTCTTCTCAATCTTTAACGGGCGGATGCAGGCTGCCGCTTTCTGAAGACTTCACAGCGCAGAGCAAAAAACACCAAACTGTAAAAACGGTTTGTTTTTAATTACAATCTGCCAATCCACATAGGTTTACCCTCAAACGCCGTTGCTAGAGGATAAATTGATTAGAGAAGAAACAAGACACGATCTGAAATATGTTGGCACCTGCCCGACAACGCCGGGGTTGGTAAGTAGAGAAGGGAAGTGAGAAAGTATGAGAGAAAAGAAAAGTAAAACACATCCGCTAGTTGGAGTGGAGGTGAAACTCGTCTGCTCGCCTCCCCCACAGCAGCTGTGTTAAAATGTTTTTTTTTCTTCTTCTTTCTTTTGTGCATTTGTACCATTTAATCTGGCATTTCACAAAGCAGCAAATCATAAAATCCATTTATGTCTTAGGCCTAGGCTACTTGTACGCAGATGATTCAATGTCAGGCCTAATGTGGTAAAAAAAGGGGAGACATTGTAAACTCCGGTCTGTAATCGCACTTAAACCTACTGCACCTCAAGATACGATGCTCTGTAAAGTTGTCTCTTATATTATTGATAAAGGGGGGCTTGCCGAATTTACACGTCACAGTCGAGTAACCTGGCTGCCATTCAAAATTTGATAAATTGCCTCAGGTGACGTCACTAGAGTCAGTAGTGGTTGGTTCTGAAAACTACAAGTTTGAAAATAAAACAAAATCCGTGTGCACAGTTAGAAAGAATTGAGCTCATGATCTGCTACCATCCAAATGAGTAAACATCAGGCTATGCTATGAACACATTCAAATTTTAAAATGTGCTCAAATACATGTTTCTACACTCAACTGCATCCCTGGTACATACTCTATATAGTCTTTCCTAAGAGTCCAACCCACTCAAGTCCAATCTAACAATTTAAAATACATATGGAATGTGAGATCTTTGTCCCAGTGAGAGAGCTTTGTGGTTGGATATGGCTTTATACAGAAATTGTCCATACTGTCCATGTTGGTGAAGCTATAGTACAGGATCTCTTTGCATTGACTAGTACAATACATAATTGTAAATTACATAAATTATACTGCCCCTCTTTATCAGCATCATTACCACAACATACATGAGATCACTTACAAACTGGCAGGTCTTTTGATACAGACTGATATTAAATGACTGAAAGATTTATCAGTGTATTGTGGTCTGTTTTGTTAGAACAGCTGCAGGCTTATTCTTTCCACTATGATACACAATCCTTTGATGTAAAAGCATACATATACACAAACTGTAAACAAATAGAAGTTTATTTAACAATACAATATTATCTGTAAAACCACTGGAACAAATGAATACAAAAATACAATTTTCTATTTAGAATTCATATGTTCACAACATTATGTACAATCAGTAAAATCTGTCAACACTGTTGTTGCACCTTTATGAAAAATATCTCAGATAGAAAAACAGAGGTTATTTTGAATCTACAAAACTAGTGTAGTAACCTGAGGAATACTACTGCTACTAAATTTGGCACAATAGGTTAAAAAGGCTGGAAATAACCAACTGGCCCTGAAAGACAAAATCTCACAATGATGAATCTTTTCCTGAGTTTGAATATCTACATTTTAGCAGCTAAGCTTGGCTTGGCCTTAAGTAAATGAAGAGTTGCAGTATGTTGCTGAGGCAGCTGCTACGACAAAGGAGACCAATTGCTGCAGAACTCACAGAAGAGGTTGTTAAACATATTTATTGGCCTTTTGATCTTCTGAAGAGTTTCTGGCTCTTTGTAAAACTACAACCAAGTTAAAAAAACGCTCTTCCATCTTAGCATTTAGTTTTGTGATACGTTCTCAGACTGCATCACATGTAATTAATCTAAGATTGGAATTAAATGCCTAAATTTTGACTCAAAAAAGGTTGTCATATTACTTAAATTCCTAGATAGCATCCTCCAAGCAGACAACGTGCAATCATGGTTCAATTAAAGATTCATAAAATTCTCACATCTCAAAACGTGACTCCAGATTAATAAATGTAAGAATGATTAAATTACACCTTATTCAACATGACACCTTCAAAACAGGGATTTTTCATACTCTTTAAAAGGCATAATGAAAAATGCAAAGAAAAATACAATCACACTTTAAAACATTTAAAATGTAAATGCATTCTAGCTTTACAGCGGTGTGAAAATACCTTATTTGTGTTTCACCTTATTTTTCATAATCATTAAAATAGAATAGTCTTATTAAGATCTAAATTATGATAATGAATTTAAAATTAACCTCAATTTCACCTATATTAAGATTAGGTATCATTTAAGAGAGATAGAGACAGGATGAAAACTTTAGTAATTGTTAATGTGGCATTGTAGAAGTAGTAAGAGAGACGGAGTAAGTGTGTGTGTGTGTGTGTGTGTGTGTGTGTGTGTGTGTGTGTGCGTGTGTGTTCGTGTCCTTCATAGCAGCTTTAGTTTGAATTCAATAAACCAAGTTCTTCTCACTTCAAAGAGACCAACACGAGGCCTGGCTTTGGCTCAGTGAACCTGAAAGATAAAGCGATAGGAGAAAAAGGTGGGTGACAATGAACTGACAAAGTTGCGTGTGTGTGTTTTTGCGTGTGTGCATTTGTGTGAATGTGTATACCTGTAGTGTTTGTTGTTGAGGTAGTCTATTACGGCGGGGCGGATGCGGGCCACGCCCCCCTGGCTGTGGTTCCCTCTTCCTGTGATGACAGATAGCTGAGGTCTACAAAGACCCTGCTCACAATCTACACAGAAAGAGGCCAAAGAAAACAAAAGACAGTCGAGAGAAGCAGCGTGCACTAACGATGTTCTGATCCTTCACATGATTTAGACATAACAGTGCCATCTCTAGTTTGAGTCAGCACCGTTTTGCAACCCACCAATTACCCACAAAGCTCAGAAACATACCGACCTATTACCTGCAATTACCTCTAAATCAATTCAAGACCAAACCGCTTTATGAACACTCACAGCCGTGCCCTTACCCATCATCCAACCCAATTTCCAAATGCTCTAAACGAGTGATTGGTGCCAACAGTTTTTGTTTTCCCACAGTTCTACCCCTCCAAAAGTCCAAAGAAGTGCCCACACGCATGCAATGTCAAGAAAACACAACTGTGTGGAAGTTTAGTAACACAGCTGAAATTAAACCAACATCAGCCATTTTAAACTATTTTAACAATTTAACCAAAATCCAAATCTTTTAACTGTTCCCATAACCTATACGTGGAAATATATATACTTGGTGTATATATACAATATATGTTTTATACATTTTAGAAGGTACCTGTACCCAACACAGTGAGACTTTGACCTTGAATGTAGATCTTTAGTTATGCCAATAGTTTCTCTGTCATAGTCCCTCTGTAGTCATTCTTGGTTCATGTACACAGTACAGTATATGGTTTATTACCCGTGGTTTTGTCCTGTAAGACTTTAGCCAGATGCTGCAGGGCCTCGTCTACATGCAGCCCATGGAGGTCCAGGATGTTGCTAGGCAGCAGCGATGAGTTGACCCTCTTAAAAATCTGAACTGCTGCCCGGTGATTGGCCTCACGCATCCGCTGACCATGCAGGTGTCCCTACAAAAGATGGTGATGCAAATTAAGTTACTGTGAATGCAGAATGTTTAAATAAAAGAAGAGCTGTGCCTTGAAAACAAAAAAATACAAGAAAAGCCCAATGATAAATTTATTAATGATAAATGATTAGAGGTAAACATTACCTCTAATACATGCAAACCCCCCCACACACACGCACCTTAAGCAAAAGTTATTAAATAAAGGTCCAATGTGTTTGATTTGTGGCATTTAGCAGCAAGGTTGCAGATTGTAACCAACTGAAACTTCTCCTGTGTGCCAAGTGTGTAGGAGAACTACGGTAGCCAACATAAAAATGTGAATGGCCCTATCTAGAGCCAGGGTTTGGTTTGTCTGATCTGGGCTACCCTACAAACATGGCGGTGCAACAAGGCGAACTCTGTGGAATATATATTCCATTTCCGCCAATAGATCATGCTAAATCCTACACACTAGACCTTTACATAAAAACAGAAATACAAAGTGCTTGACTGGTGAAAATAACAATAAAACATTCAGCTCCTCACCTGCTGTGCATAAAATGAGGCCACATCTTTGCGTCCTTGCTTGAAAGCCTCAGCAGCTTTGGAGAAACACTCGTGCTGTCTGCTCTTCTGTTGGCTGGCCTCGGCCCTGAAGTCCTCATACTCTGGGTCTTCCGTATCCTGATAGTCAGGTACGGTTAGCTCCAGGGATTTCTGCCTCTGACAAATTAAAAAAGGGACATAGTGAAACAAAGTTAATTATGGTGAATAAGTAATCACTAAATCCTATATTGTGATACAGTCTCTTGCGGTGAAGTTTGAATTTTTTTTATTTTTTTTTATTGCAGAGCAAAACAGAGATACAGAGGTCACCGGACAGACATACAGTAGCATTTGTGTTTAAGATTTGAAACAGATTTTTTGGTGACCAAATGTTTTGATTTAAAGATTTCAATTACAAACAATATGCTGAGACATGAGAACGTGTCCCAGGACACACAGGAAAGACGGGAAGGAGGGAAACAATAATACCAATAGGAAGAGCGACGTCCGCAGCTTGCAAAAAACACACACAGAAACAGATATACACAAACGCACACACAAGCAGACACACACATAATAAGTGGCACCAGTAAACGGACTGATTAGAGTGTTCCTGAGTCTGTCTGTTTTGGCGTACAGTGCTCTGTAGCGCCAACCAGAGGGTGGTGGTGGTGTTGTCCAGGGTGAGATGGGTCTGCAGTGATGTTTCCTGCCTGTTTTCTGACACTGGAAGTGTATAACTCATGAATGGAGGTCAGGTTGGCACTGACGATCTTTTCTGCAGTCCAAACTGTGTGATGCATTTTCACAGGAGTGAGATATGTCCTTTGAATGAAAATGCAGTGAATATGCTGATGGTTTGGACTGCATGATACTTCTGGAATGTTAGACCATATATCATGCCAGTGAAGATTGTTTAAGTCTGGACAATTGCGTTCCCAGACCTTCTCAATAGGAAGGGCAATGCGGCCAGATATTATCAAAAACTGATAAAGCCTGGATACCATACCACAGGTTTTTGACTGCACAGTGAATAATTTATTGATTCATTATAATAATAATTCCAAATAGGATGGATGCCTTGAGTGCTGATCTTATTTGAAGGTAAAAGAAAAATGAGGAACATGGTAGACTGAAGTTATGCTTAACAATCTGGTTTAAGCAAGTGAAAACCTCTATACCTAAATATCTAACCTGTGACAGTGGCCCAGCTAACCTATGGAGATTAGGCCATATTATAATTTATAATAATTGATATTATGGATTGATCCCCAGTGAGGAAATTACAATTTACACTCTTTGTTAGAAATCACACAGACACACACACACACACCTCACAGCTTGCAGGATTGCCTGCCTGGTTGTGTATCATTTTGAATTCCGTGGGGTCTTATGATCTTGATCCGTACATCTGCTAAATTCGGGAACCACTTAGACAGGTACTGCGAGAATTACTGGATAGCATTAGCACCTTTTAGCCCGTCTTTCAACCAGACGATGTGGATGTTGCATCTTTGGTTTATGTCTTCCATATCTGCTAGCTTCACCTCCTGAAAAGCGTGGCCATGGCTGTCAAGAATACTTGCGTTGCTTTTTTTTGTTTTTAGGTTGTCATCCATTCTGATAGAGCCAATGCTTGCAGTCAGAAATGCTAGCTAGGCATGGATAGCAGTTAGCTTATGGTCGTTGTCAATCCCGACCTGTTGGATCTGAGACTGAAGGGGGGGCCCCTCTAGCTCACCCAGTAAGAGTGTTGCAGTGTGAGAGAGTCCGACCTGCAACCCTTTGTCATCCACCATCTCTCTCCCCCTTTCCTATCTATCCACTGTCACTAATAAAACATTATCTTAAAAAAAAAAAAAGACAATGATCTGAGCAAAACATGGTTCCAGGTAGCCTCTCTAATTCTCCAGCAATGCCTCTGGCATCCGTATCGCTGCGTTGAGTTCTTGTTTGCCATTCTACTGTACGGAACTCTAACAAGCACAAAGTGGTAAAATATCGAAGTTAGAACCATATAAAACAACTATTTGACAAAGTTGTGCCAGGAGCTACACTTTAAGACGCTATCTCTGTCTAGCCAATCACGTGACTCTAACGTGTGAAACTGATGAATACATTTGTTCCGTTCTACGATTTGTTTCTCTCTGCTTGTTAATACCTTCTCCCTCTCCTTGCTGGGCACTCTGAGGTGATTGGATCGATGAGCCTCTGGTGCGACCACTGTCTTGGCCGGTTCCTGGTCCAGTAGAGAGTGAAGAAACAGCTCAGTCTGGGTCAGGCTGTGACTATGTAAAGATAAACACATATACAAGTTAGTACGGAACAGTGCTTCAACATCAGATTTTGAGAGCCTAGATTCTCTGCCGCCCCCATAATTTAAGGATCAACATTTGAGGCTCCTACCTTTCATTAATGAGGAGAAATGTTATACAGTCTTTATAAAGATGACATATGACAGTTTTTGGGCTGTGCTGAACATTCAAGAAAGCACATGTCGGAGATCGTGTTTAGAGACAGCACTAAATAGTCTACTCGCTTAGAGGCTGCAGAGTGGAGGTGGGACTAGTCATAGCTTTCTAGAACGGGAGAAAAACATGCTGTGGTTTATATGCATTTCTTTAAGCCAATCACCATTGTCATGGCCGGCACTAAGCTCCACGCGGAGCCGCTGCAAAATAGTTGTGCGAGAGTAAACGTAAATTGGGCACACAGTCTAGCTAGCTGTCTCGATATACCCTGCAGGAATCTGAGGAGCAGCTAACCATAGTACTCATAAGTACTCAGGCTTGGGCTAACAACTGCTGCCGTGGTTTGGGCTTGGGTCCAGCTTCGGCTAGCTCTACATCAGATACATATATTTTTGCTTGCCATAGAAAAAAAGAGAGCCTGTCTAAAAATAATTAAATGAATACATTCTCAGAGTTGTTTTCTCACTTGTGGTCTCTGAAGATGTCCTGGAGGAAATGCCTGTCAATGGTGGGGAAGAGGGAGTACAGTTGGTTCTCTTTCATCAAGGTGGCTCCATCACGCCGGTCAAGGTCCGCACAACTTTGTCTGGTCTAATAGGAGGAGGGTTGAAATAGGTGAGGATGTGGGGAACAGACAGGGTCAAAACCAGTATAATATTATTTAACAAGTACAGTAGGTCTATGCGTTACCTTTTCCTCATTCTTCTGCAAAGCCTGCTGCTCTTTAATAATATCTCTAAGAGACACATGTGGGTGGGACACATTCCAGTGGTCCATGAATGGCATCTGACCATGGGCCTCATGTTGGTTGTTCAGTGGCTGTGACCAGTCTTGTGATCCAGGTCTAGACCCCTGTGACTCACTTCCAGGTACTGAACCTATACATTCAAAAAGGTTGTGAAACAAAATGTTATTTCTGAAAAATGCTGCTCCCAGTTGTATTTCTGTATTTGACTAAGACAATATGGGTTAACACTGTTACAATGCATCAGATGTAATGTATCTTTCTGTTATCATTACATGATGCTCAATGGATTCTAGGTGTGTGTGTGTGTGTGTGTGTGTGTGTGTGTCTGTGTGTGTACTTACTTTCCTGAAAGAAGTGAGAGGAAAGAGTTGCTTGCCTCTGCTTTTCCTGTAAAACAACATTCATAGTCAAATTAACAAATGGAGACCCACTCACAGTAAATCAGAATATCAGGGTACATTTATAATTGCATGGATAGAATTGATGCTATTAAAGACTTGCTAAATTATTAAACCATCAATAACTGATGAAGCTTTGTAAAGCCGAGGGGAGCTGCAGATTCAGGTGATAATTCTCTGTAGCTTAAATACTACAAGCAAACCCTCTCACATGGCCATTTGTTAACTTGTTATTTATTTAAAAAACCTATTGATTAGAGTCGCCAGCTTACCTGAATGGTTTCCTTCCACTTCTGGTGGAGCAGTTTAGCCAGTTTCAGGTCCATCTGAACTACATGGTCATCAATGGAGCATTCACCTGAATATTGTGGAGAAGACGGATACCCTTATGTCAGTCTGACTACCATAGAAGTATTAACAAATTATATTGGTTCAGCAATACTTTAATTAGTATGTTTCCACCAAAGCTGCTTATCAGATCGTCTAACAGCTATAAAAACACTTTTTAGTTGATCTTGAGGGTTGCACTCAACATGTTTTGTAATGTTACAAAGCAGACAATCCCACCCATATTGTGCAGCAACTGGCCAGGTATGGACACGCGAAAGACTTGAAGTTCTGTTAAAGTTATTTTTTATTCTTCACAATGTACTTATCTTAAAGGCCTGCCTTGTCATCTGAGTATTACATTCAGTGGTTAAAAAGAGTTATCTTCAGTGTGACACCTGAGTGTTGGTTACCTGGGTCAACTCCAACAGGACCAAACAGTTCAGTTAGCTGCAGTGCCAGTTCAGTGGGTAGTTTCAGTTCAACACTCTGAATGTTCAGGTGTGAGATCCTTCTCTCCTCCATGTGCCTCATTTCCGTCTTCTTCTCCACCATCTGTTTTTGATCTCTCTCCACCTCCTCAAGCTCAGCCTGCAGCAGCCGGTGTACCTCGTCCATGCTAGCAATCTCCTCATCAATTTTAACTCTCGACTCTTCAATTATTACGCCATCATCTAAGCTTCCACCCCAAGCCTCGCCTTCTAGGTCAGCTTCTGATGTGACCTTGTGTTCAGTGTCACGCCATCTCTCTTCTTCATTTACTGCATGAGGCAGACTGAGTTCTGGTTGAGGAGAGGATTGTAAGTGTGAAGTTATATCAGGATGATATTTCTTTCTAACTGGAACAGCTGCACCTCCGAAACTTAGCATATCAGTATTCTGGGAGCTCTCATCTGATTCTCTGACTGTTGCAAAGGTTGCCTGCTGATTCACCTCCTCAAACCCAATTGGATCTCCCTTTGGCCAGTCTTCCGGGTGATGCTCGTATAACACATCCGGATGTAACCTGGTTCCTACAGGCTTGCCTAAAGCTCCACACAGACTGGATGTGTTCTCCTCATCTTCACCAACCCCAACATTCTTTTCCTCCTCTTTCTCACCATCATCATCTCTGAAGAACCTCTCTCCAGAGTCCAGCAGCAGGTTGGTCGTCCATTCTAAGTCCTGATAACATTTGTCATACAGATCTTCTAACGTATCAAAACTAACCAGTTTAAAGTGGCAGCTGAGAATGCGCAGGCTCTCGAGCCGGTCTTGAGTTGCCCCGAGCTCTTTCTCTTCCACCTGCGTGCCTTTCTCATGGACCACGCGGTAGGGCACCACTCTCTGGCCGGACGGGTGACTTGCAACCGCCGCAGAGACGGCAGTGGAAAACTCCGGCACAAAACGGGATGAGTCTCCAGACAGGACTGTGATGCCACTATGGTGGCTGCAAGCAGTGATGACTGCACTGTCTTGGCGATTGAGACGCCAAAGAAAGGCAAAGTCTTGAGGTTCTGTCTGAGTGGGGCTGCCTGTGTCTACCAGAGGAAGTGGGAAAGAATGCTGCAGATGTGCCTCAGAGTCGGACATGGTGAACAGGTCAGATTTTGATTTAAGGCTAATGCTAGTGTTACAGTCAGGATTAAAGTTAGGCTCAATGTCTGTGTTCATGCTATTCTGAATGTGGTTTATACTTTGGGCTCTGTTTAAATTTGGACATTCAAGAGTATTTGGTGAAGAAGCAGGGCAGTTTTGAGTAAAGGTGAGGGCTAGTTTACACTGTTTCCCCGATCTACGACCCTGACGCTGCTTTCTCTCCTGACTGCCTCCACTCAAAGAACTGCTTTCTGCTTCCTCAGAGCCCACACACACAGGACTTTGGCACATCTCACTAACATGACTTCCATCGGCCTCAACTTTTGTCTCTCTGCCATTCTCTGTGCAGTTATTTATCTCAGTATCAGTATGACCAACAGTGGGCTCTGTACCAACCTCACCTTCAACATTGTGGCTTCCCGCTCCATCATGGCATTCGTTTGCCTCCACAGTTTTGGAGATAACTAGTGAATTAGCAGTAAGAGCTGAGAGAGGATTTGTTGGGTTGGTTGATTTCAAACCCACAAACCCCGCATCTCTTCCAATTTCTAACACATTATCATTCCTTCCTGTGGTTCTACTCGCCTCAGTTTCAAGTCCCTCATAATGCTCAATTGTCGATTCCCTGACCTTACAAGAGTCAGCTGCCTTCCAGTCTAACACACAGTCAGGTAATTCACCTCTGCTGCTGTTAACCCTGTTAATGTCTTGTTCCCTCTCCTCACTGTTAGGTCTACTGCCATGGGATTCCCCAAACCTGCCACCTGTCTCTAGTTCCTCTCCAGAGCTCAGGGAAAGGGAGGATGAACGGGAAGAGCATGTCTGTACATCAGCGACTCCTGTCTGAATAAGATCAAGAAGCTTCTGAAACTCTGCCACATTGGGTCCCGACTGCACTGTTGTTTTATTTTTTGTAGCTTCTTGAGACACACCTCCATCTTCCTTCCCACTTCCCTCTTTATGCCTTTCTCTTCGCTTCACCTGACGCTGCTCAATGGAACCCTCACAAGGCCAGTCTCCTACAAAATCTAAAGTCTTAGGCATTCCCTGATTTCCCCCATACATCTCCATCTCTACCCTTTCTGCTTCCTTTGCCTTTTCTTTCCCCTTTTCCTCGCTGTGTGATTGGTTGGTATCTTTCACCAGATCTGCAGGCTCCAACCTGTCAAAACCCGACCTCCTGCTAGGCCTTTCCCTCCTTACTCTTTGTGCAATAGACTCAGAGAAAGCCACAGGCACTTCATCCCCACGATGATCTTCACTCATCACTGATTCCACAATACAGTCGGGAATTCTCTGATCTCCTGTTGGACGATTCATCTCTAACCCAACGTCCAACTCAAAATCTAATTCCCCCAAATCCATGTCATCATCCCCATCGGACATTACAGGGTTTTCCGCAAGTCTTCCAGTAGGATGGAAATTGAGGGACTCCGTAGATTTGTGGGTGCCGCCTTCCATCATTCCCACCTCACTAATACGACTAATTGATGACACATCAGGGAGAGAGGAATACAGCTGAGGGCGGGATTTCATACATCCCTCTGCCAATTCTGGCTGCCCTACAAGGTCAGGACAAGGCGTTTCAGAAGACACTGGCCTAGAGAAAACAAAAGAGATATGAATGATTAGTTATGTTAATATAAAGCAATTAACATAACTAATGATGCGTGCACAATACATTATGTCTTATTTAGTCCAATGTTGTTTGATGATTCATGGGATTCATTGGATGAGCATAAATCTCATGATTTTCATTTATTTTAACCGTTAAACGTTTTTTTTTCTTCATCCAAACGCAACGTGATCCAAATCAGATGCCCTGTGTATCCAAGACAAATGTTTGAAGCTGAAACTCACTGTGACCTTCTGTTCTCCAGAGGGACGCGCTGTTTGATCTCAGGCATCTGTGAGCCCATGATTGCCTGGACTGTGATGTAGCGATCATAACCATTGAGCATGCGTCGGATTTTTTCCACTGGCACATTGTGTGTGGAACGCCTGCACATGCATGTGAAGCCACAAAAAATTAACCACATACAAGCCACAAAACTGGAATATGGCAAATAGTCTCCCACAGCATTTTGCTCATCATGTGCAAATACATAATTGAGTTGATATTCTACATTAAAAACAGATGCTACTGTAATCACTCTCTTTCTCACCTCTCCAGTTCTCTTGGCTTGTTCTTCCACCAAGTGTCTGGCTCTCGGAACAGCACCTTATATCCATGTTTCAGGGCCTAGAACAGGGCCGACAATTTTTTGCAATTCATAACAAAATTATATAGCCACTTGTTTTGTTTTTTGCGATCCCACAAAATATTTGTTTAAAAACAAAATGCTTCCGTCACTGTTAATACATAAAGTGGATTGAAGTAAAAGTGTAGTTTAACAGATCTGATTGGAGTTCAGGCCAAAATCAGCCCTGTGTTTAAACAATACATGGGCTCTTCTTTTTTGCGTGTTCACATGCAATCTATATCTTGTTCAGCTTGCGCTGACACCGTCTTTTGCTCTGTCTTTGTATTGCGCAAGGTCTTCGGTGTTGCATGGCTGTTTTAGCTGTGGACAGCATAGTAAGTGGTCAATCGGTTGTGGTTCTGTACCCCATTTGACTACATTTTTCCTACCCAGGTAACCCTATTTCTACAAAGTTACCTCACACCAGTAGGTAGAGTTTCTGAGAGTGTACAGACTAGAGCCTAGTCTAGAGGTTGGTGTTAGGGTCTTTGTGAAGCTCTTTAGTATTTTTGTACTGCTCTGGTTGATTTTTTTGTGAAATGATGGTGTAATCGTTTGGAATCTAGGACTGAGACCGTGGACGCTTCAACCATGGACCTTAAAAGGGACTGCATTGGTGGAGGCATGTTGTTAAGGTATCAGCGAGACAATGAAATGTGATCCAGAGGGTACAGTTCTAGTAACAGATTATGGTGTTTAAATGCAAATCAGACACCAAACACTGCACAGCAGTTTATGAAACTCAGAGCAGGACAAAAACGGTATTGCCGTTACAAAATGATCTACCAGGAATGTAAGCAGCAAAAGTTGAGCCTGGTTCAACTTTTTTGCCAGACGACCCTGTGTATATTTTTTGCCCTCTGCGTTGCCACCTGCTTGGGCAGAATGGCCTAATTTGAATGAATGGGGACATTGCATTTTTTCCACAAAGGGCTGAAATCAGTCTGGACAGGCCCAACCCATAAACTATCATGAATTATATGTTATTTAAGAGGACTTGTATGATCCTCTTCTCCAGAGCAATTAGTGCAAAAGCAGAATCCGTTAGCCATGTGAAAAATGTTACCATGCTTGTTGCTGACTGACCTGAACCACATAAGGTCTCATCTCCCAGCTTTGCATGTTGGTATTGTCAATGATGATGGGGTTAACACCCCTTTCAAAAGCCTCTTTGGCTATGGAATAAAGTTGGCATAAGAAAGAAAGCACAAGAGAAACAAACCACTTGTCATTTTACACACAGCACTTAAAGGGAAACAATGGCAATCAACTACGTAGATAAAAGAAATCTCATGACTCGCCGCTCCTGCTTCACTTCTTATCAGAACTGTGTGTGTTGTTTACCTTGTTTATGGTTCCACTCATGGGCCTCCCCTAGAGCAGTGGGGTCGAACTGATATTCTCCATTCCGAGTGAAATAGTCGTCAGTGCTCAGTATAACGCCACCTGGGTTATGCTCTAAGAACGCTCTACACACACACACACACACACACACACACACACACACACACACACACACACACACACACACACACACACACACAGAGATAATCTCACAACTGAGACATGAGCTATACAACCATACTCATCTCAGTGGTAAAAGGAGCCTGTCCATCTAATGCCTTGTAGGTCTAAAGTAAAATTTAAAAATCACTCCTAAAAGATCAATCCTAGTCCAACAACAAGAGCGAACAATTATAGGGCGGCCTCTAGCTCACTCCAATTTACTGGCTATAGTGCAAAATTGCACTCCTGAACACTGTACGCTACTACGAGTGCATAACATATTGCTATTTAGAGTATCCCAAAATTCTTACCTTGCCAAAGTTGACTTGCCAGATCCTGGAGCACCACGTAGCAACACAAGGACCTTCCCTACCAAACGAAGCCTGCTGTGGGCAGGAGAATGTGGAGCAGCAGGCAGGGCCCAGGACTTTGGAATAGTAGCAGAAGGTTTGAGAGGTGCTTGGCTTACGGAGCCTTGACTCAACCAGGGAGAGGCATGTCTGGGTTGGCCGGGCCAGTTGGAAGGTGTTTGAGCCACAGGGGTAAGGAACACTGGCCCCTGTTTTTCATGGATACGAGGAGAAAACACTGGTGCTTGCAGGTTCCAGGATGATGGCATGTAGCCAAGCGGCTCCGGATTCAATGTGTTAACCTTAGATCTTGCTCCTCCAACTATCGCTTTAGAGGGCTTGAGCCAAGCCTTGTCTGAGATTGTGTGTATTGGGTCTTGCTTTTTATACACCTGGAAAGCTGAAGGGCGTCCAGAAGCTGCCAGGTCCAATGGAGGTTTCAGCTTGTCAGCAGGCGTCTCTTTCATCAGATGTGTAAAATCCACCAACTGCTGCACTCCAACGGTCTTGTCTTCCCAAGTGATGACGTTGTCGGGCGGAGAGGAAGCTCCAGAAATACGTTCCGCCAGACTTCCCACTAGACCTTGCTGCTCAACAGAGGGCCCTCTAGATCCAGGCTGCAGGCTGGACTGAAGCAGCTCAGGGAGGACCTGCTGTTGGAATGGTGGTGGAGGGAAAGAGGAAAGGGACGTGTCAACAGATAAATACTGGCTACCGCCTTGTTGCGCAGTTAGTGTCTCTAGCTCCTGATCAACTAGTAGGTCCATCTCCTCTGTCAAGATGTTGCTGGAGGGAGGAGAGCAGGGCAGCTGTGATGGTTTGGAGGAGTCTGGGTCTGGTCTCGATTCAGAGAAGTGATGTGGGCTGAGCAGGGCTGCAGCAGTGCGCTCAAAGCCAGAGACAGGAGAAGGTATAGGGGCCGCACCTTCAGCAGCCACAGACAGCTCCAAGAGAGAGTCCATTGCATTTTCAACTAGAACACAAACAGAAAAACCACAGACACCAAGAGAATGAAAAGAGTGAGTCACCTTAAGTCATGTTTGAACGTTTCAATACTTAAAAAACAAAGAGCATTAAAAATGATGAAATAAGAGTAAGCAAAACCAGCACTACCGCAGCAATGCTATCAGCACCACATACCAATGAATAAACCCCATTCGATACATACCATTACAGAACAAGTTAGTCTGGTCATGTCAGACAAGCAGAAGAACAACACAGTTGGTGATTTAGGCACACTCTTGATAAGAGCTGTTATAGAACCTGGCCAATACTTAACAGTCTTTAAAATAACTCTCCTGTCAATTTCCACTTTATACAGTTAGCATGACATTACAGGTACAAAAAGCAGATTTTATTATGTGAACTCAAAATACATGTTTAGGTAGGACTCTGGAGTTGTCTGATTTGGGATAGGTGACTGACTGGGCATGGTTAATTTCTGTTGTACCCCTGAGGCTCTCAAGGCGTGTTTGCTCTTTTTTTTTTTAAATCAACAATGTAGGCAGTTTAAACAAGTGGCTGCGTTCTTAAAGGCATTGATGGCTTTTGTTGGGTTTATTTCTGTTTTTATTCTGCTTTACTGACTTGAGAATCACTTTGGTGACACTTTATTACTGGTGCTGTTTCAATAAACCTTACCAGGACATCTGACATGCAGCATCTGTTATCCATATGTATTAGGGAAGCAGGGACTCGTAGCTCATCTAGATCTAAACAGGCACAACAGGATGAGGAGGGTGCGTGGGTTGAAATGCAAAAATGCAAGGAGCAGTCTTAGATGACTGCAGATACTGACAATAATACTAATGGGACCTCCACTATAACGTTAAAGTAACCTCATGTAGTAAAATGCTATCGGAAATATACAGCTAAAAAGCTACCCAGCTAACAGGTCGAGAGAATCCACTGAATAGCATTCCTACGAGTCATAAGCAGGTTGGACAACTGTCTCCCATCTTTAGTGCTACCTTTAAAATCACACTCGGACAGCACGATGTATATAACTTCTGGGTCCAGGTGTGAGAACATCTCCTGCATGCTTTTGACGATTCTCTCCTTGACTGAGCTGGTTGGAAAG
The DNA here is from genome assembly GCF_013103735.1 of Etheostoma cragini. Classification (NCBI taxonomy): domain Eukaryota; kingdom Metazoa; phylum Chordata; class Actinopteri; order Perciformes; family Percidae; genus Etheostoma; species Etheostoma cragini. Next base: position 15,875,636 of record NC_048408.1, read on the forward strand.
TTGTTCGCCATGGCGCTGTCAAATCCCTCCGGTAGTAAGTAACCCGTGTTGTGGCCGAGGCTTCCCCCCTCTGGCGGTCCCCCGGGGACTCTTGCAGGGCTCTGGCCGTTTTTCTTTCTCCGAGGCATTCCGTATCCGGGCTGTAGCCTCTCATTAGCGGCTAGACGGAGCTAACTACCTAACTGACGAGCTACAAAAAGGGTGGCCCGGAGCCGAAAAATGAAAACATGCTTCCAGTCACGGGTAGCTAATGTAACCAAAGTCCATCAACGCAAGGTTACGATATCGAACAGAACTCCAACTAGTGGAAATACATCAGAAAGTGTGAATCGTTCCAAGTCCGCCAACGCTGTTGAAACCGGAAATCAGGACAGTGACTTCAAAATAAAATGTGGCTTTGGCACAGTGCTATATGAAGCTAGGTCTGTTGCGATACTTACTAAACAATGCCTGTTGTTGACAGTGTTTTTTTCTTAAGTAAAAGTAGCAATATAACAATAAAAAAATACTCCTGCATTCAAAATATTATTTGAGTAGAAATACAAAAATATAATGAAAAAATGTGAGGCATTAAACATGCGGCCCTGTTCTTGTAAAATTGTCATATTATTATAGTGGATTATTAGTGGTACAAAAGTATAGCATTGTAAATATCTAAATTGATGGTGTTTCATCTTTTATAAATTCAAATTCAAATGTAAAAAATTTTTACACTAGCTGATAGATAAACAGTGGAGTAAAAAACGTGAAATATTTCCCTCTGAAATATAGCGGATATACAGTATAGTATAAACTAATATTAAATTCGAGAAGCTGCTCACTGCAGAGCCATTTGGCTGGTCCAGTTCCACAGGTGCAGTACTGGTGTGAATGTGGATCCACTTTGTAGAGGCCACTGCAAACTATCTGCAGTAAGGTTTTTTAAAATCAATTAGAGATTCTGACTAATTCGACACGTTGTAGGGAAATTTTGCGATTAAACAAAAAATAAAATAAGTCTCATGTTGCCATAACGGAAACAATGAATTTTCTTAAATACAACGTCGTGCTTTTTTGACAATTAAATACATGTTCGATTACATACAACTGTATTTCTTTGTAATTACAAATTTGGGGTTGTGACATGTTTTCTTTTTTCTGTATAATATGTAATATTCAGTCTATGGTCTGTACCTGATACGATTTAGGAACTTGCCCTTTTACAGCTCAGGTAGAACCTATTATCATTGATGCGCATAACCAACTAAATATTAAATAATGTTGTTACTGAAACGATAAAATAGTAGTTAGTCAGGGTCCTTGCAGAAAATCAAACTATATAAACAAAAGCAGGTGGCCAACAGCATTCATGAACCACAATATGAAATATGTAAAATTAAACCACTGTTTCCATTAGTACCATTTGACCACCAGATGTCCCTCACTACTGCTACTACTATTACAATTCATTATTTTATAAATTAAGGGTAGGGTTAGAGTCAACAGTTAACAGAATACTAGTAGTTAGAATAAGCAGTAGTTTTAGTAATTAATGTTGTTAAATGTTATGTTAACGAAGAATAAGCATTATCATTAAACGCACATGCTGCAGCAACGTATTGACAGCAATACAACTTTTTTAAATAGTAGCCTACTACGATGCTCGTAAAATGATTCATATTAGTATATTTTCAATGTTTTTTTCTGCTACAAAAAAACAAAACCGGAAAATGGCATCATGCATATCATATGTGGATTTATATACACAGTAATTACATTAAATTAACAAAAACTGTGTTGCGAGATGTTAGCTGTTTGTTTCGGACTCCCGCCATGAATTTTTGTGCTGCAGTACTCCTGTGGGACCGAGGGGGGCGCTCTACACCCAGCCTTCACACAGACAGCACTGAACGGACCGAGAGCTTTGTGCCGAAAACTAAACCCAACCTGTGTCAGACTAATGAATTAAAACGGCCCACTTGAGAGGTAAATACAAACAAGTAAACGCTTGGCAAATATCCTGCTGTTTTAGTCGTAGTTATATATTTGGAAATATATTAATTCAGTATTTGTTAAGGTGTTAAAAAATCATCTGTGGGGGCAAGTTGGTGTTGAGAGAGGAGGGTTCAGGGCGACGGTAGCAGCCCTTCTTCGCCTGTAAAACTAGCGGCAGTACGGAGCGATGCGTTGAAGTTGAAAAAAGACAGTAACAAGTAAATTTGCTTGATTTTTAAACTTCACAAAGTAGTTGCATTTGTTGTAAACCACTTGAACTGACCATGAGTACGGCTATTTCAGACAGAGATGATAGGATACTTCACTTCCTCTGGTGAGTGTAGCTGGAGATGTGATGGGTACCTCAATAGTTTGCGGCCTAGGCTAGCAAAGTTAGCTAGCCATGCTAACGTGTAGTAGCCACTCGCTGCTAGCCTTACTTCCTTCCCGCAAAATGCTAGCCGCTACTACAGATAGCTAGCTAGCTAATTTGATAACATGTATGACAGTAGACATACACCGGCTGCTCTCGTGTTGTTTTTAAAGTGGTTTTCTAACAACTAGCTAGCTAAGCGGTTCAAATAGCTGTAAGGGTACCGGTATAGCAGTTGAGCTTGTTTATCTAGCTAGCGATACGATGTGTGATGAGAAATTTACGGAAAATACGGAGCTGATGTTTAGCTGGGTTAATTTAGCATATAAGCTAATAATATGCACAATGCTGGTCTGGTGTTGGCTTTCTGTCTGAAAAGTTTTCTGGATTAGAATATCGCTAAATATACAGGTACGATGTTGACAATTTTAGCGGACATAAATGATGATTGGCAAATGGAAATTGTGCTTAAAACGAGGTTTTGGTAAGTGCGGTAGCATGGTTGTGTTGAACTTTTGTTTTCTGACCCATAGAGGCCAGTAGAAGACCGTGTGGACCATATACCAACAAGCATGGAGTTCCCGCAACAGCAGAAACCTACGGGGGAAGGAAAAATCATATATCCTCCGGGAGTGAAGGATATTACGGACAAAATCAGCAACGATGAGGTGGTCAAACGGTTGAAGGTATATTGTTGTGTTTCTTGCTGTCAGTAATAAGCTATACATTTTTTGCAAGTCCAAACCTCAGTGTACGGGCCCTTACACAATGCCCAAACCCTCCTCACTTTGGAAACTACAGTATAAGAGACCCTTCTTCTAATATGGCTGGCTGTTTTCCCAGTCCTCTGTCTTTTTGTTGAGATCGCAGACTGTAAATAACAATCGTGTGCATGTTATCATTGGCAGAGTATTATTTTGGTAAAATTGAATGTGACATGATACATGGGATGCTATTGTTCAGAAGTATTGAAGTCTTCAAGTTTGTCAGCAATTCGTTTTGTCCCCTTAAAACTGCAAAAATGGGATGATCCCAAAATGTCAACACTAAAACAGTTATGTACTGCTAGGGAAGAATAATAGCCGTATATTTGCATTTCTTATTCAAAGGAGGACACATTTTTATGTATGTATGTATAAACACTATCCACTGCGGCCAAAGACGACACTGTCGGAGTTAACCAAAACAGTAAAGTTGCATCAGCTAAATAATGAGCTTAAACTTGCTATTAAGCTCTGTAAAGCTAAGGGAAGTTGATGATTTAGGTGACTATTGTATGTAGATCCATAACTACGAGTGCCCCCTTTCGCATTGTTTGCCAGTTATCAATTCTCAATACAAGCCACGTTATAATTTTATACATTTTTTTTATTAAAATATTGATCAACACATGGGTCTTTGCTTTTCTCAGACAGCGTCCTGATAGCCACCCCTCCCCTTACCCGACACTTCAAACATTCAGCAATTTCAAATTTGGCACCTGTGGTTATAGGGATCTTGTTGAAACTCTCCTAAATCTCTAGGTTGTGATTGATTAGATAGTTTACCACAGTAATATTGAAATAGTTGCCTGACATCCTATAACAATTTAAAGAGTAGTATTGTGACCATAGAGCACACAACCCTTGGCATTGGCAAGCCGGACAAATGTGCTGAATGGCAGGTTGTTGACTGCAAGACAGTGGTTTACAGATCTCTTCAACCTCTGCTGTATACTGCTGAGCGTTGGAAAGGCTGACACTAATTGGATGTGCAATTAGCCAATTGATGGAAGAGATTTAAGATTTGTGTTGTACTGCAGGATTAGCCAGTTGACAGCATATTGTTTAAGGTCATTTACTCACTTTCATCTACAGTCAGCCACTATCATAAGTCATTCTGTAGTTTGGTTTGAAGCAAGATTAATGCTTCTGCGGAGGCTATATGCAGAGTTTTTGCCGTAGCCTATAAAAGTGGCCTGAAGTTTATACTTGTGTGTGCGTTGATCTCTTTAAAAGAACAGTAGGTAGAGAGAGTGACAGTGAGTACCTTCCAACCAAGTATCCTCGCTAGAGGAATATTGGGAGAACAAGGTCATTTTGAGCTTAAAAGACTTCAATTCCTGCATTCTGATTTATTTTTAGGCACCAATTTATTGTAAAAACAGGCGGCGACCTGTGATGACTGCCCCACTGTCATTTCCAACAAATCACATAATTTGTCCCGCCCCAGCTGTTAGCAACCCGGGTCGTGCGCACTTCACATTGAAACAGACCCTAGTGCACCCTGATCAAACCCAACTGGCGACCAGGTTTGCGAAGCCGGGTAGATCGAGGAGGGTTACGCCATTCAAACACGCTGTCGTTCTGGGTTTAACCGAGATTGAGCCATTGGTGTGAAAGGTTATTAGATAGCATGCCAACATTCCGGAAACAAAAGAGAAATGACCTGGAAAACAGCAGCGTTGGGGTCTAGTGTACGTGTAGTTTCGCCATGCTGAGTGTCTCTTTTACACAGGCGTTGATTCGGCTCTGTTACTTCCTCTTCTACTGTTCCCCCAATCCATTTCAGGACCTTTTTATGTACAAATTGGCAAGGCGGAATAACGGGACATGCCATGATAACGCTGCATTATTCAGTTTTGTTATAATTTAGTTTGTCTTTGCAGAGAACATAGATGCTGTATTTTCAGTTTTATAGCTGATTGTCTGGAGATGGTGTGGGGAACCTATTGTTTACATCTAACTTTACACACTTCAGTCTGCTGCAGCTAGCTCACGGGAGAGACTGTATGACACTAGGTAGTACAGCCTGAGACATAAACAATAAAAAAAAATTGCCTTATGCTTTTTGTTTTGCTTTTCCACCATTGTACCGCGTACCACTATACATTTATACCATGGTAGTAATGTATAGTGAGTAGCTGTCATTCCTAAATGCAAATCCTGTAATTATAGAGATTGTTTCAGGCATTAACACCCTCATCAGAACTCTCACATTTAAAAAAAAAGGCTCTTTATCTTTTAAAAGCAAATGGCTTACTGAGTCTACCCAGTGGCAAAATATTTTCTCCAGCACAGACTGGTCATGCACTCATTGATTTATCAAAGAAAAGCACTGTACAGAAACGGAAGGATGAGGAATCAACCACAGCTTAATCAGACAGTGTTTTGTAGAGATGAAAGTGTCAAACCACATTTATTTGCTTTTGGAAACCGTAACATCAGGAAATACAATGCAAGCCAATTTGAAAATTGGGTCAGTGAGTTTGAAGGTTCACCAAAACTCTGCACAGCAATATATATATATAGTAAGAAAGAAATGAACAACTCTGGAAAGTTATCACAGCAATAGTTTTATCCCCTGTGCGTTGAATAATAATTAGGGCAGCTCTCCAGGTAAACGAAATAATGCCCGGGAATGTGTGCTTGCACATATTTGATTTACTAACGAGTTGCATTGCCAGATGATATCACTCTGCATTTCTACAAATTTTAAACAAGGCTCTACTTTTTTGAACATTTTTTTTTTGCCTAAGCCTACTGCACGACTACTCCACAGTGTGTTACATTGACTTGAATGGGAGACCTGGTGGTTTTTTTCATGCAGTGCTTATGAACGAACACAGCCGACGGATTCAATACCCCTGCTAACCTGTTTGAATGATCTAAAGGGGGGTCAAAAGGGATGTTTTTCATTCCCTGTGGAATGGGTTATCTGCTTATAGTTTATTAGAGCTGTTATCATACATTACAGGGTTGAGTTGGGGCTGTATTTCAGTTAAATATTAAGCAGAAATAGCACAGCTGTTTCGGCGTCTCAGACTTTGCATCAGCAGACCTTTAAAAACATGTCACATATATTTTCAGACTGAGCCAATGTTCTGTCCAAATAAACAACAATACTTTTAAAAGGCAGAGACGAGCACCTACTCGTCACACTGGGTAAAGAGCTTTCACCGGCTGGGTTGTGAATGTTTTCAATTGAGCGTGTGGAAGGGTAGGAGTGAGTGTGGTGCTCTGCAGTCTGCTGGAGCGGTTGGCCCATCCCCCGCCCTGCTGACTGCCTAGCTGTATAGTGAGCTTCATTGCTCTGCTTCGCTTTTTCATATATACTCACACTCACTCATCACTCTCATAGAGAAAGTGATAGTTCAAAGCATGGTGTCCTATTGCCTATCCAGAACCACTGAGATGTTTGATAATATTGGTGTGCATACAACCTCATGAGAGAGTTGTGTTCATGTTAGACCTAGAAAAACTATTTCATTTCCTGTCATTTTAATCTTGAGCCTATTTGTTTGCTAGGTTTGTAAACTCAAGGGGCAAAGGGAAATTAAAAGTCAACCCAAAAAGCACTGGGAAACTGTCATTTTCAACAAGAATAAATGCATTTAGGATTTGAGCTAGTAATTTATTTTAACTATGATTTAACTCTCTAAAAGCCTCTAAAAGCCTCTCTAATTTCTAAAACTCATTCAATGTCATTGTCATTCAATTCTCTTTACTGATAAAGGGTAACGTGTGTGCTGAAGCTACATTGTTGTTGCCTTCATTTTGATTGTCTGGTGTGCAAATACTGTGTGGTTGAGTCACACTTTTCTCATCTATAAAAAAACTAAAGCTGTTTCCAGCAAACAAGCTCTGACAGGCCAAGTAAAATGTAACTGAGATGGAGTATAAGGTGCTCTGGATAAAGTGTATTGCAGACTAGAGTATGAGGGGGTTCCAGCTAGCAGCAAGCCTAGCCTAGCCTTAAGGCTCTGACAGACCAACGTGGCCGTCGGTCCTAGTTGGGCCGTCGGTGAGCAACCGTTGTGCTAGTTTGTGTGGTGTGTCCCGCTCTGCAAAATGGTCTCAGGACGGGACTTGTTTTGGTGGAATGTTTGCACCCCGCAAAAGAAAACACCACATCCAATATTAAATGAAGAACTGTTTCCACAATACAGTAACGTCTGCAGTTTTAAATTACCTGGATACTTGGTTAAACGTAATTGGTTTTTAACAGTGTATGGTTGTATACTTTGTCCACAGAAATCCTCTCCAATTGTTCCCAAGATGTCCCCTTATATTAAAACATATTTTATAAACATATTCTTTTGTAAATCTTTAAAATCATTCTCTAAAAGAAACAAGCAGGCCTACCTTGTTGCACAATCCAGATTTTCTTCAAAATTTGTCATTTTTAGCATGTAGCTTGCTAGCCCGAAGTTTGTTGTTTCCCAAAGCAAACCTAGTTTTTAAGACAGCAACACACAGCGGACATCCAGTGAGCTTTCAGGCAATTGTCTTGGAAATGTACTTCCGTTGATCCAGACTAGTATACGCAGACGGTGGGGATTGCATAATGAAAGAAGAGAGAGAAAATGGCGAGGGGCATGAGACAGGCTAGAGAACACGACAAAGTGGCTAAAGTTTAGGATAATTTCAAGCTGAAACAAAACAAAATCTCTGTATTGCGTGTAAACCCGAACTAGCTTACCACAATAACACACCGTCAATGCTTCAGCAGAAAACATCCAGTCTAAGGTTATCATTTAGTCCATGGAGTGGTCCAGACACACGGTTATCATTTAACGTACAGTCAATATGATTGCCTTGTTGAGATGAGAGCTCAATCAGGGGTTCTCGGGTTTTGCGTCACCGGGGTGGACCAACGGATAAGGGAGCTCGCACACTGCTGGGACACAGAACTGCTTAGCTGATTGTTGTTGTTGTTCATTTTAAGACAACTGATAACTGGTTCCCTTCTCACCCTGCTCCTCCCTTGTTTCACAGATGGTGGTGAAAACCTACATGGACATGGACCAAGACTCTGAAGAGGAGAAGCAGCAGTATCTTGGCCTGGCCCTCCACCTTGCTTCAGAATTCTTCCTCAGGAACCCCAATAAAGATGTAAGGCTACTGGTGGCCTGCTGCCTGGCGGACATCTTCAGGATCTATGCTCCCGAGGCCCCCTACACATCCCACGACAAACTCAAGGTTAGGAACTGACCCTTGGTCCTGAATTAAATCCTCTGTCATCAAGGGACTAGTTTTAAAAGCAGTCCAAGCATTTCAGTTTTGCTCATAACACTAGTTACTAGTTACCAGTTACATGTTTTTCTGTACAGTCTAGGTCAAAAGCTTTGAGAATGACACAAGTATTGGTTTTCACAAAGTTATCTCATTCCGTGTTTGTAGATATTTGTCAGATGTTACCATGGTATACTGAAGTATAATCACAAGCATTTCATAAGTGTCAAAGGCTTTTATTGACAATTACGTTCAGTTAATCAGTCGGAATTTTTGTTTTTTTGTTTGTCCACCCGCCTCTTGAAGATTGACCACAAGTTCTCAATGGGATTAAGGTCTGGGGAGTTTCCTGGGCATGGACCCAAAATGTTGATGTTTTGTTTCCCGAGCCACTTAGTCATCACTTTGGCCTTACGGCAAGGTGCTCCATTATGCTGGAAAAAGCATTGTTCATCTACAAACTGGCTTTGGATGGATGGGAGAAGTTGCTCTCAGAGGATGTTTTGGTACCATTCTTTATTCATGGTGCTGTTTGTAGGCAAAATTGTAAGTGAGCCCATTTCTTTTGGCTGAGAAGAAACCCCACACATGAATGGTCTCAGGATGCTTTACTGTTGGCATGACACAGGACTGATGGTAGTGCTCACCTTGTCTTCTCCGTACAAGTGTTTTTCCGGATGCCTCAAACAATCAGAAAGGGGATTCATCTGAGAAAATGACTTTGCCCCAGTCCTAAGCAGTCCAATCCCTCTACCTTTTGCGGAATAATAATCTGTCCCTGATGTTTTTCCTGGAGGAAATGGCTTCTTTGCTGTCCTTCTTGACACCAGGCCATCCTCCAAAAGTCTTTGCCTCACTGTGCGTGCAGATGCACTCACACCTGCCTGCTGCCAGGATAAGCCTGACAAGCTGAATGTCTGGTTTTGCCTGTCACCTGCTGCTGTCTGTGTGACAAAATCACGTCGCTGCAATAAACAAATAGAACAACCTCCAAGCTAGCATGCCAATGTTACACGCTGAAAATTGCAAGTTTTGACGAAGAATTTTATCATGCAATCTGCTGTTTTTGATTGTAAAGATTTGCAAAGAGTATGTTTATGGCACTAACTATGGAGCTAGAACGGTTGGCAGGGATTGAATACGCTGGTATGCAGGGAGTGTGTGGTCATTTCTTTTTCTAATTAAATCTGCTGTTTTGGGGGTCTTTCCGGAATTTTTTTTTCGAGCACTCTCTTTTTCTAACATAAAACAAGTGTTTTCCTGTCTTGTCTGTAGGACATCTTTCTGTTCATCACCAGACAGCTAAAGGGACTGGAAGACACAAAGAGCCCTCAGTTCAACAGATACTTCTACCTGCTGGAGGTAATGTGCGCTTATGTGGTAGAAATCACAAGAGGCTAAACTTGTGTTTTGTTTGTCGTATTGTCCCTTGACACACAACTAACTGCTGATGAAGGAGTAACTTTTGTTTTTAATGTGTTTCTCTAGAACCTTGCGTGGGTGAAGTCCTACAACATATGCTTTGAACTGGAGGACTGCAACGAGATCTTCATCCAGCTTTTCAAATCCCTCTTCTCGGTCATCAAGTAAGGCCCCTGTTATCTGCTGCAGTTTCCCTTTGTGTCAGATCTTATAACTGAAAATTGTTTTGTTTTCTAAAATCCTTAGTATTACCGTTTATCAGACCTCATACTCCAACATAGTCATACATGTATGTACTGTATGTATGTATACATGTACTTGATTCTGTCTAGAAAAGCTACATCTTGACTCCCTTTTTAGCATGTTTCAATTACCTAGTGTCAAGGTGGCAGTAGCTCAGTCAGTAGTGAGTTGGGTTGGCAACAGGATTTTTGCTGGTACGGACAAAAAGTACGGAGTGTGTATTGGTAGCTGGAGAGATGCCACTTCACCTCCTGGGCACTGCCAGGTGCTCTTGAGCAAGGCACAGTACCCCCTCAACCGCTCAGGGTGCTGGTCCACTCACTCTGACATCTCTCCGTTTGTGCATGAATAGGTCCTGAGCATGTGTGTACATTTCAGGCCTTTGTGTAGTGATTACTAATACTGGGATTATACCAGATACTGGTACTGATATAAGTACTTTTGATACAAGTTCCGTAATCAGACATTACATATTGTTTCACAAATATTTTTATTTTGCAGCGTCTACTGCTCGAGCCTTGTTTGTGCGACGTAGAATTTTTCCTGTCAGCCTCTGTAGCGTGAAACGTTAGATAGCCAATCACAAACATAGTAGATCTTGGTAGAAGCATGCTGCGTGCTTATTGGCTCACTTACGCTGATGAGATTTACTCCTTAGGTATTGAAATTGGGTATCAAATGACTATGTATTATTTGATACTCGATACATCGAGGCAATTCGGTCGGTACCTAAAAAAAGTATTGAACTCTGTACCCAGCCTTACTCTGACATATGAAAACCAGGAACAGATGATGATTAACCACCGACTGAAGTCAGTGTGCTCTTCATTCGTCAATGTACCAATGCGTTGCCACTCGCTTGACAGTTAATTTGGTATACATTGAGGACACGGACATAACATAGCATAACTTGACAGTTATGACGTCAATTAGCTCAGGAAACGCTGATCCTCTCTCGACACCAGGTGTTGAGGGGTAACAATGAGTAATCACTCATTCATCATTTCATCTCTTCCTCCACAGTAACAGCCATAACCAGAAGGTGCAGATGCACATGATAGACTTGATGAGCTCTATCATCATGGAGGGTGACGGAGTCACACAGGAGCTGCTGGATACCATCCTCATTAACCTCATTCCTGCACACAAGGTAGGACACACACACACACACATTCATGTACATTATCTAGTTATGTCATTATTTGTATTTATTTTGTATTGTTAACAAAGATCTTTAAATATAATGATGCAACTGTGTTGTATGTTCTTATTTATTTTTTTCCCAAAAATAAAATTTGGATATTTATATTGAATATTAAATAAATGATGGAAAACCGGCATACCTCTGGATTATAATCAGATTATAAAATAATCATTTGCACCACAAACATACTGGATTAACAAAACCTATTCTGATCTTTACCACAAGAGCACCCATATTACAAAATTATGATAAATATTTAGCACAGCTTCTCTTTTTTTTCAATTAAAATCAGTTTTAAAAATTGACATCAGTCATCCTCAGAGTAAGATAAGAATGCTTTATAAGTCTCATGGCGGGGACATTTGCTGTGTTACAGCAGCAAAGATGATATGCACTAACCAGAAGCATTTTATTATATACATATTTTTTTGAAGCTCTGTGTATTAGTGAATATTGGATGTTCATTGTCAGTTAAACTAAATAATCAGTGTTTTACTTAACTTGGAACAGAATCTGAACAAGCAAGCGTACGATCTTGCCAAGACTCTGCTGAAGCGGACCGTCCAGACCATCGAGACATGCATTGCTAACGTGAGTAGCAGCCTCACTTATTCATTTTCAGTCTGCGACTTTTGTTTTTTGTCCTCAGACTCTGCCTACGTAAGCTATTGCATGTATCTACAGTACATCTTGTTTCAATGAAGTATTTGTCACTCACCGTGTTTTTTTTCCTTCCTCCCTCAGTTCTTTAATCAGGTTTTAGTGATGGGCAAGTCATCAGTCAGTGACCTCTCAGAGCACGTATTTGACCTCATCCAGGAACTGTTTGCTATCGACCCTATGCTGCTTACCTCTGTCATGCCACAGCTGGAATTTAAATTGAAGGTGAATGCAACACACAGTCAAAATGTTGACCAAACATCTCATTTCAGATCATAGAGGACTAGTTCTTTTGATGCTTTTCCAAAGAAAAAACATGAACATAGATCAAACTATAGACTGTCAACTTTATATGAGGGATGTAACTTTGTAGTGTCATTGTTAAATCACTTGTAGGGCAGTATGAATGGGTAACGGACAGAATTTAAAGCTTGTTTCACCTTGAGTCGGCTTAACCTCTCAGTAGTGTAAGATAGTGCACATTGTCAGGTGTGTTATCTTGGTGATTGACAACCAAGGACCCTCGTGCTTCTCAACAGCAAATGCAGGAACATACAAACAAAAGTTTATTTTTTGAGAGCGGTCTTTAAGGCAAAGTTTGAGGTAAATAATTGGATAAATGTGCAGGTAAAGCAGAAGATGGGGATGGTTGACAGTTTGTCGTACTTATTTGCATTAATAGAGAGCTAGTCTATGTCCACGACAATCCACTTCCGGGAAAGCTCGGGTGCCACCGGAAATTCCGCCAGATTTCACTCCTAATGGCCGTATATCCGGTACCGTTCGTTTTCTTCGTGTTGGAATTCTAAACTCTGATGGAATCATGAGGACCATGGTTAACTGCTTCTCAGATCTCTGCGTGGAATATTGAGACAGCTAGCTAGACTATCTGTCAAATTATGAGTTTTTCCTGCACAACTAAAACAATTTTTTAACGTGCACGTTCAACCAAAAGAAATTAATTCTCAAGTTGTTTTTTTTACAGTGGCCCAGTCTGACCCAGTTCTTAGCAACACTCATGACGAATGTGATTGATTTAAAGAAATGCCAATAAACCAAACCAGTTAGTGTTTTTTTTCCCCCCCTATCCCGGAATGTTGTGTGGACTAGCCAGACCCTTCTCTTCAGAGCGCTGTGGAGGATGGTCTGGCAAAGCAAGAGTGGGAGATCAGGGAAGGCTTAAAATTGTAATTATTTTGGGAGGAAAATGCAGCTTGTATTTTACATGTTTTTCTTGTGTTTGTAGAGCAATGATGGAGAGGAGCGTCTAGCTGTTGTACGGTTGCTAGCTAAGTTGTTTGGGGCCAAAGACTCAGAGCTGGCCTCACAGAACAGACCGTTGTGGCAGTGCTTCTTAGGACGGTGAGTTACGTGAACACTATGCAGTCGGCTCACACAAAGGGGTTTAAGCTTATCCTGTTCAACCAGGAAATGTTATGTACTTGTTATAGTGTACTAAAGATATATAAAATGTTTTTAGTTTTGTATAACAGATTTTTTTCTTCAGGTTCAATGACATCCACGTTCCAGTCAGGCTAGAGTGTGTAAAGTTTGCCAGCCACTGCCTCATGAACCACCCAGACCTGGCCAGAGACCTTACAGGTATGTTTGTTTTCTGACTCAATGTGTCTTCTTCATTCTTCTCTCTTCTAATAGAGTCATTTCTTTAAAATTATTCTCTGGACAAAAAGTGGTCACATTCCTTTCTCCTTATTATCCAATCAGAGTATTTGAAGGTGCGCTCCCATGACCCAGAGGAAGCCATCCGTCATGATGTCATCGTCACCATTATAAACGCCGGGAAGAAAGACCTTAATTTGGTCAATGACCAACTTTTGGGCTTTGTACGAGAAAGGACCTTAGACAAGAGGGTGAGACAAATATGCAGGGTTAGATGTGATGTGGTAGTAGTAGTAGTAGTAGTAGCAGGTGGATATAGTGATTTTACTTTCAAATCCCAGCTCTTTCTGTCATCAGGGCTTAAAGTACTCTGCTGTGGTGCCGGATTTCCGGCTTATGACTATATTAGAAAAATATTATTAATTTATTAAAAAGTCCACACAGGATTTGTTTTTGATGCATAACCAATCCTTCACTGCGCCTTCAATGACTGAATGTGTTTGTAATAATATATATATATATATATTTTAAATACCATGTGTGCACAATGGACCAACCCCTGGTCCATCAGCGTAAAAAGCTCCAGACAAAACTGCCTTGGCAAAGCTGTCTGTTGCATACTGCAATTAAAACTAGCAAGGTGCTTCAAGGGTTTGTTTTGAAATTCATATCTGTGGATTTTGTTGTTGTTTGCAGCCTAATTTGTTGCTGAACCTGAATTATAACATTGGTTGTTAAAAGAGTGGGTGTTGATATGCAGTGATGCAAGGAACCCATAAATGTGGTGGCAGATAATTCACAACAATCGAACAATGGACTTTATTATCAAAGTCACATAAGTTGTTCAGATATTTTATTCGGAAACACACAGCCTTCTGTATAAACCCAATACTGCAACCAGAGACACACCTGCAGGCACACCGACTCTACCAATCAAAAAGTTTAGTCCCACATTATAGATTTTTTATTGTTGCACTTTAGAGCCCTGCTTCAAAGTCTTACATTTTTTATTTGCTTATGACACACAAATGTAAGGAATTTCCCAGATCTTTCATGCTTGTACAATAAATGTAAATTAACTTTCCTTATCTTAATTGAAATCTTACCTCCCTGATGGGTTTTTCTTCCCTCCTCTCCCTCCCCCTATAGTGGCGTGTGCGTAAGGAGGCCATGATGGGCCTTGCTCAGCTTTTTAAGAAATACTGTCTGCACCATGAGGCCGGGAAAGAGTCTGCCCTGAAGATCAGCTGGATCAAAGACAAACTGCTGCACATCTACTATCAGAACAGCATTGATGACAAGTGAGCATATGCACTATGCAATAGTTTAATGTTGAAAAACTACACAGCTGTGTTGGACGTTTCAATCATGGTTGACATTACTTAAGTGTAGGTTGACATACATTTTTTTGAAACCTGCTTTTTTTAAGATTTAGGATTAACAAACTAGGGATCGACAGGCTGTTGATTTTTGAAGCCAATACTGCTTTTGCTCTTTCAACACTGGATTTTTTTTGCAATCATTTTCATTCATACCACCCGAATTATGTGTGCGCCACATGGATGGGTGCACTGCATATGGTTAGCTGTGCAAGGGCAAAAGGCGTTCATCAGCATATTCAACATAGGCTTGATGATGCATTGCTTGCTGACATACTATAAGACCTATATAATCAGGTCATCACAAAATATTCTTTGTCAACACATTTAAATAATTAAGAAAACAATAAACCTAAAAAGTACCCATTGAAATGAAGTGCTTGATTTGTAATTTAAGACTGCCATGGTGCTAGTGCTTGAGGGGCAGTGCATGATCTGCACATGAACTGCAGCGTCTCTAGCAACACAGAGCTGCCTGTGGAATGTAAATAATGCCGGGGGGAAACTATCGCCGAACGCAGCAAGCCGATGCAATACACGTAAAAACGCAAATTTTGGCCTCTAAAATTGGTCCTTCACTATGACAGACGATAGAAAATATGCTGAATGGACCTGCTAAGAACAGTTCTATTAGTACTATTTTTGTTAATATAGACAATATTTATTTTTTTGGTTTCCATTGTCAACGTTTTTACACAATTCACGGAAACTCTCCCCTCCTTTTTCAGGTTATTAGTAGAGAAGATCTTCGCACAGTATATGGTCCCTCACAGTCTTGACACAGAGGAGAAGATGAAGTGTCTGTACTACCTGTATGCCTGCCTGGACACAAACGCTGTCAAGTCAGTAAACCTGCAAGATTGCCTCCTCTAAGAAAAAAATACACATAATTGTACACATAAATCCTGACCTGTATCTTTTGAATGTACGTTAAAACATAAAAATAGTTTAGAAAATACAAAACTGCACAATGGCCAGCAAATCCAACATTGTATCTGCCAACAACATGAAAACAACACTAACATTTAAACATGTATGTACATATCACAAGGGAAGTAAATTGATCAGCCCCTGTGTTTTTGCCAACTCTCACCTGTTTCTCCTCTCGTTTGCTGTATTCTTTGCTCTCAGGGCCCTGAATGAGATGTGGAAGTGTCAGAACATGCTCAGAAGCCTCGTCAAAGAGCTGCTTGACCTCCACAAGCTGCCAGTGGTGTGTTGACACACAAAAACTAACCTTCTCCTCCGTGTATTTTGATGCAAGACATATATATCACACATTTCTCTCTCTTTCTCCTGGTAGTCCGAGGCTAATAACACTGCCATGTTTGGGAAGCTGATGAGTATTGCCAGTAAGTTGGAAACCACAGAAACGTATATAGTACACTATCAATCCCCACGCTCTGTCGTTTCTTCATAATGGTAAAGGTTCATTCCACTTAACATGACTGTCATCTTAATTAAACTCTTGTGTATGTTCACAGAGAATCTGCCAGATGCTGGAAAGGCCCAGGACTTCATGAAGAAGTTCAACCAGGTTCTGGGTGAGGACGAGAAGCTCAGAGTTCAGCTGGAGATGCTCATCAGTCCGACCTGCTCCTGCAAACAGGCTGAGATCTGTGTGGTGAGAAGAACACTCATCCATTTAGTATACACACTCACTCACAGACATGCTGCAAGTCTCATTCTCTCTCCTTATCTTTAACAAAGAGTTTGTTTTTGAGCCTATATTTCCCGTTTAGCAGTCACAAATCACTCAAAATCCCTGAAGAAGTGATGTTTTAGAGAAATGACATTGTGTCAGTTAACAAAAATCGTTATGTTTTTTTCTATATTTTCAAGGTGCAATCACTTAAAAATGACAACTTTATATTTTAGTAGCAGGAAATGTCATGCCGTAAAAGAGGAGAAAGCCTCTACAAGTACAGCATTAATAAACACATAGTCTCGCATTGCCAGACCTTTCTTTACAGCGCTGTGGAGGAAGACTCAGATACATTCTGAGATAGGAGAATTTTGTTGTTACTGTAGCAAAGGGATATTGAGAACAGCAACACACACAGAGCGGAAGGTGAGGGGCAAAGCCTCATGCGCCGGATATCAGGCTTTATCCTGTAAATGTATTTCTTCTGATCTAGACTAATTCAACTTAAATGTAGTGTATTATATAGAGTAGAGCAAGCCATTCAACTTCTGTTATTGTTTGAATTCTCATAATGTTAATCTGATACCACATTAATATTAAAGACCTCAAAATCACCAGTCACACTCTTGTGTTTTTGCGGAGCAAACATTCAGGGTTAAAGATCGAAGGTACTTTTAAGACTGTTGTCCTGGATTAGTAAAGACTTTGGCGTGAATGCAGTGGAGATATATAAACAAAAACCTGTGAATGTTTGTACTGTGTGCAGAGGGAGATTACTCGGAAGTTGACGTTCCCCAAACAACCCACCAACCCGTTCTTGGAGATGGTTAAGTTCCTGCTGGAGCGCATCGCCCCCGTCCACATCGACTCTGAGGCCATCAGGTCAGAAAAATTTCCTCAAATGTTCAATGCACCAAGTGTTGAGGTTGGGTTTTATTTTCAAATTTCATAACAAACCAAAATGTTTGAACATAGACAAGTCTAAATTCTGGTGGCAGTAAAAAGGGATTAGAGTACATTTTGATTAAAAGAAGATGAAACTGGATTGTAAATTCCGTTCCATCAGATTTAATTGTCTTGTTGTATAGTACACACAAAGAGGGAGTCATACGAAGGACCTGCACTCCCTAGCTCAGTAATAATAAGAAGCTTCACGTGTGTCTCTGTTTCATTGTGTAACCCATTAACAGGCTTTTGTAATTCACTGAGACACCTAGTGGTGGTGAGTTGTACCTGCAGGCCGTGGCCAAGGAACAGGTTTAACCCTTACTTCTTTATGGAAAAACACCAAGAGAGAGGAACCATACATACTGAATGACTTCTAATGCTTACGCTAGCCAGTGTAACAATTTTTATCATGTTTAATACTTGCTATTATGTTGTCTTAAGACATCCAAAAGTGATCCAGGATGTCATGTAATGCACATTTAGATCATTTAAACAAAGGTGAGGTGATTTCTTTACTTTTAGTGCTCTGGTGAAGCTGCTGAACAAGTCCATTGAGGGCACGGCTGATGACGACGAGGAGGGCGTTACCCCTGATACAGCCATCCGCTCTGGCCTGGAGCTACTCAAGGTATATAGCATGGACCAATCATACTGTGATAAATGGAAGCCAATGCCCAAAATGTAACCAGTGTGTGGTTTTTTGTAAACGCAAAATTCCCCTCTAGGTACTGTCGTTCACCCACCCCACAGCGTTCCACTCAGCAGAAACCTACGAGTCTCTGCTGCAGTGTTTGAAGATGGAGGATGAAAAAGTGGCAGAGGCAGCTATCCAGATATTCCGAAACACAGGGCAGAAGATTGAGACAGAGCTACAACAGATAAGATCGTAAGAGAGAAATTACACATTTAACAGGGAAAATGACGAAATCCAACAATAGACATTTGTATTTGGACAGTAGTATGTCGCTTTATGAATCTACAGGCGAAGGGTCCACACTTTCGTCACTTGCCATACTGGTCCGCATCTGGGTTGAATGAAAGAAATAACCTGCATTGTGTATCCTAATGTCCATCAGGACTCTGATTCCCGTCCTGCATCAGAAAGCCAAGCGGGGAACACCTCACCAGGCCAAGCAGGCCGTCCACTGTATCCACGCCATCTTTAATAACAAGGAAGTGCAGCTGGCACAGATTTTTGAGGTAGAGGACGTTTCCTTACTTACTGCACCTTGTATTACAAATTGACAAAAATGTTTTAGTATGATTTTATTTACACTTCTACTGTACATTGTTTTTTTGTCTTCTGTATGTCTTCTGTTATTGTACTGACATTTTTTTGTTGGGATGCACTCACATAGTTTTTTCCTTTCGTCCCCAGCCTCTGTCACGTAGTCTGAATGCAGATGTCCCAGAGCAGCTCATTACTCCTCTGGTGTCCCTGGGCCACATCTCCATGCTGGCCCCAGATCAGTTTGCTTCACCAATGAAGTCCATTGTGGCTAACTTCATTGTCAAGGACTTGCTCATGAATGACAGGGTGCGTGGAGATCACACGGTGTACTGAAACAGGACACCGTAACAGCACACATAATTGCACCCTTTTAACAAACATTTTTATATTTTTGGACACCTGTTTTATGAACTGCAACTCTCAACAAATAAACCCTGTCAAGAAAAGAGTGTGAATGTGATGCGCCTTTATGTCTTTAGTCAGTGGGCAACAAGAATGGGAAGCTGTGGACCACTGATGAGGAAGTTTCACCTGAGGTCCTAGCTAAGGTAAGAAGCAACACATCTGGGGCATTTTTTTCCCCTTATGGTCCAATATGAGATATATACATGCACATATATGATCTTGGGTTGTTGGCAAGGATTTGTATCTTGTTTGATGTTTTTGTAAACTGATTATTTTTTTTATTTTTTTTTTAAGATTTGGGGATCTCACATTGTCTAATTATTCATACTCTTTCGGTTCCCCCAGGTGCAGGCCATCAAGCTGCTAGTGCGTTGGTTACTAGGAATGAAGAACAACCAATCCAAGTCAGCAAACTCCACCCTGCGCCTACTGTCAGCCATGCTGGTCAGCGAGGGAGACCTCACAGAGCAGAAGAAGATCAGGTAACTCGGGACTTGAAGGTCAAAATAGAGCTGTTAGAGGATTAAGATTGTAGAGGGGGCAAATCATTTCATACAGATTTCGGGATATACTTGGGAAACACATTTACCAGTTGTGATTTTTTTAAAAAGAAGAAGAAAAAAAAGAGGTAATCTTTGTTATCCTTCTCCTTTTGTTATTTGTTCCTCTTCACAGTAAATCAGACATGTCTCGTCTGAGGCTTGCCGCAGGTGGAGCCATAATGAAGTTGGCCCAGGAGCCCTGTTACCATGACATCATCACACCTGAACAGTTTCAGCTCTGCGGCCTCGTTATCAACGTCAGTCTCCCTTTTTATATCACTTTTTTTGTAGAACCTTTTTTAACAGAAGACATTTTGACATGTCTCAGTAAGAGAAGCACAGGTATCCATGATCAATTTCATGATGGCTGAATTCCATTTTACTGTTTCATCCTGGTATTGTGCATGCTATCTGACTGTCAGAATAGAGCTGTTTGTCATTAATAACAACTGTACTTTTCCTGCTAAGACCAGTCAAAATGTCTGCTGTGTGAAAGGCCTGTTCTAATATGCAAATTGTACTGTATGTGTACACAATGAGAACTAATTGCCATGTCAGCTGATTCATTGGCAATGTACTATAATAAAAGAAAACATTCTCATTAGTACTAATAATCTTCTTTACTCTCTTGTGTGAATTGAGTTTAATTGAAGTTTATTCTTCCCTAAATACAGGACGAATGCTACCAGGTTCGTCAAATCTTTGCTCAGAAGTTGCACCTGGCTCTCGTCAAACTGGTGCTGCCCCTGGAATACCTCGCCGTCTTCGCCCTGTGTGCCAAGGACCCAGTGAAGGAGCGCCGTGCCCATGCCCGGCAGTGCCTCCTCAAAAACATTTCTGTCCGCAGAGAGTTCATCAAACAAAATCCTCTTGCTCAGGGTCAGTGGATGGACCGATGGATGTTTTCATGTTAAAAGTTATTGACGTGTTTAATGTGTGCTTTATTGAAAAGCAGTTAAGACTATCAGAGATCACATGAGCCAAGTTGCCATCCAATATCACCACAAATGTTCATAGATTTTTAGAAAATCTTCAAAAGTAAATGCAATTAATACCTTTTTCCATCCAGTACTGTTTTGCAAATGTTAGTTTTTGCGGTATTGCTATTGTTTCTTGTTATTTCTAAAATTTCCAGAGTTTTTTTAAAATTATTATTCACTAACTGAAAGTGCATAAAAACAGATGGATGGAAACACTTGTGTACATTAAAATTAATTACTCTCACCCTTCCCACAGAAAAACTTGTCTCCCTCCTTCCTGAGTATGTTGTTCCCTATATGATCCACCTGCTGGCACATGACCCAGACTTCACAAAACCACATGAATATGAACAGCTCAAAGACATCAAAGAGTGAGTGTTGGCATACTATACTTTGTATGTTTTATGTCATAACCTATCCCTCAATTTGATGATAAAGCCGAGAATTTCATTTTTTATGCCTATTTTCAAGAGAACATTTTATTCTTTTGACTTACAATGCTAATAAGATAGAAGTGGTGATGACTGAAGCTGTGACATACAGTATGTTTATTGTGCTCGTGTGTGTAGGTGCCTGTGGTTCATGCTGGAAGTGTTGATGACCAAGAATGAGAACAACAGTCATGCCTTTCTAAGGAAGATGGTAGAGAACATCAAACAGACCAAGGATGCACAATGCCTTGATGATGCAAAGGCCAATGAGGTACGTACACACACACACACACACGCACCCACACAAGCACGCACGTGCTTACTCAATGTAAGCATTAGAAACAGTCATCTCTAAAATGTTTTAAATAAAAAGTTAAATTAATGCAAGAATGCGAAAGATTTCAAAAATAGCTAACATAGTATAGCTATACTTGAAACAAAACCATTTCTTTTGTTCATGAACATAGAGCTTTAAGAGTAATAGTCGTTAGTAAAAACAGGCTAGTGTCGATAGTGATTTAAAATGACCAGGAGACATTCTTTGTATAAAAAAAAAAGCAAGAACGTAAAAGCAATAAGCTAAGAGCACTTTCTGATTAATCACCTAATTATGAAACCATCAAAACTCTGTGTCTCTTGTTGTCTTGGTTACAGAAGATGTATATTGTCTGTGATGTGGCTCTCTTCGTTATCGCCAACAAGAGCACTGCGTGTCACCTGGACTCTCCAAAAGACCCTGTTCTACCCTCCAAGTTCTTCATCATACAGGACAAGGCAATATATACACACACACTTCTTAAGAAAGACTTAATTCCACTTAGTGGTAGATAAATATGGGCACACTCTTTTAATATTGAAGCCAAATCATGACCTTTGTGGTCTAGCAGTTGATGCTAATCAAAGTTTTCTGCTGTAATTTCTTTCAACAGGACTTCAAAAATGATAAAGAATATCTGTCAACAGAGATGAGACAAATGCTTCTCACTGGAAAGGTAAATCCAAAACACTCTAATTTACTGAGCAATCCACATTATAGGTAACACTGTTACAGGACACTGTAATGAGTGTAGTTTAATTGTAGTTTAAAAGGTGGGAAAGAATACATAATGACGTAAACACTTCTTTGCTTTTTATTGTTAAGCAAAAAAAAAACATTGTCATTTTATTTTTAGTTTAGAAACATATGTCTATACATATTTGTGTTCTCAGTATATGAGTATGATACCTGGGGTCAGAGTCAAAGGGAGCAGAAAAAATTAATACATTAAACTCTGAGTAATCACTGATTATTTATATACACCACGTTACTGTTTGGGGATCTAAAATATCAAATGCTCACTAGCCTAATACCATTTACTGCACCCTCCAACTCACCCTTTCTCTATGCAGCCTAAACCAGCTCCAGTGTTGGGAGCTGTGAACAAGCCTCTGACGGTACCAGGGAGGAGGATCTTCACCAAGACCACCACAGTCTCAGACACCAGTAACCCCAGCACCAACTCCTCCCCACTGAGCTCAACTATCAACAAGAACAGGTATATAGACTCACTACTCACACTAATACATGCACATCAAGAATAATGCTTTCTTCAACTTTTTAAACGTGTCTTGTAGTAACAGCAATGCTGCCACTGAGTCATCAGAGCGCCAAACGCAGGAAAACAACGAGAACCCAGTCATCAAGAATGAAGAGGGGAAGAAGGTAAGCTGAGCCCACCAGACGTCAGCTGGAGCTACACTTACTGCAACATTAACAGAGTTCGGATGACTGAGCTTTTCGCACCATCTCTCTCAGGAGGAGCCAAGTCCGATTGCAACCCCTGATGCCGAGACCGAAGCGTCGCCCGTCAAACGACGTGGCCGTCCACCAAAAACTGCTGCTGCTGCTCCTGTGGCGGCCGAAAAAGAAGGAGCAACTGCGGCAACGGGAGGTGGAGCTGTCAGAGGGAGGAAGAGAGCAGCCGACCCCAACTCCAACCCATCGACAGAGTCAATCAACATCAAGATGTCAAAACAGCAGCAGCAGAATGACGAAGGGACAAAGAGACAGATTGACTTGCAGAGGTAAGGGTCAGGAGCGGTGCAGCAGAAAGTAACTCGGCAGATAAAGTGATGCGTTTAACTTTGTAGTCCCAGTTTGTGTCTTTCCCCTGAAAAGCTAATGAACCTAACCCTGAGATTGCACAGAAATCCCATTGTCTTTCAGATGTCAACCTTTTTCCATTTAGGTGGTCGTTTGTGAGCACAGAGAAGGAAAAAGAGAGAAAGTGGGAGCCTGAAGAGGAGACAGGGAGAGCTGTAGGGACATTCGCCCTCTTCCTGGGCAGCGAGGGTGACACTGAGAAAGAACTGGAGTCCAGTCCAGAAGAGGTTATCTGTGGCAGAAATGACAGGGAGGAATACCCCCTCAAGCAAGGGCAGAGAAGCTGTGCAGCCTGGTCCGACACATCTAGACAGGGAGATACCAAGTCTACAAGGAGAGGAGTTCCTTCGGGCAGGCAGGGAGAGCCCATCAGTGGGCTGGCAGTGAGTTGGTTTAGGCCAGGATGTCTCTAAACACCAATGTTTTTGGTCTTGCTTTTCTACCACGTCAGTCATTCCCCAACTACAACGAATTTGTCTGTTAAAGGGAAAATTTGCCACCTTTTGAATGTTTATGTCCAATGAGTACTGATGATATTTGTAGTCCATTGAAGATTCCCCAGTGTGTGCTATATTGACAGAGAAAGCAAGTTATTCTGCTCACAGGGCCGTGGCAGCCGTGCTTGTGTACTAGGACGCATTGCAAGTTAGCGACGCGCTCTTAGACTTTTTCAGTTAAACACATCATTCAGATGTGACAGAAACCAAATAAAATGTACCTGTAACCACAATCACCATCTCTTGAAACAAATCTTTAATTCACAGATTAAGATGTGAAAATTTGCCAGCTGCATGTTGGCAGCTCTCGCTCCTTTGGACGCAAAACATTCAATTAGAAAAATAAAAGCACAAAATAAGGTTAGGGTGTGTGACCGGTGAACAGAGCCTAGAGTCAACTGGGCTGACACTGAGTCCAAATTTTGTCTTTCAGGTAAAGAGGAAACCGGTGAAGGTGAAAGCAAGACTGTAGAGAACGGGCCAGACACTTCCTCATTGCCCCTCGACCCTACGTACACGCTCCTGACTCTAAAGCTTTCCTGGACACATTATGGACCTTTCTTAAAACACACAAATGTACACACAAACCACTGACATCCTAGAAGGTTTTAAATACCTTATAGTCTTGATTTGAAACTCATTGTATGTAGGTCTTACTCAAAAAAACATATTTTTTTCTTTGTGTTTGTTGCTCTTCGCTTCTTTTGCGGAGCCATTTTAAAAAAAAATAAAAAATTTAAAAATTTAAAAAAAAAACACAACAGGATGGACATTTTACAAACATTTTAATCTGGTTGTGATTGTTGCTTATTAAATTCCCTGGGGTAAATCCTACTGTATGTCTCCTGACCTCTTCCTCCTTATGTCGCTGTTGCACCATATTTTTTATTTTGAGCTTACCTGTTTTACTTACACAGTTGTATTTTGTAAATACTCATTGCAGTTAAACATTTTTTTAATATCCAAGATCGTTTGCAGAAACATAGCTGAAAATGGCTGTAATATGGAACATCATAGCATAAGATTTGTGCATTTAACAGATGTACCGACACCAAAATTTTATAAACTTTGGTATGTTTAGGTTTCTAACTTTGGAGTGTTGAGATGCTTTGGCTTGTTTATAGCATCACAAGGCCCAGTAGAAACTCTGTGGCTTTTTAACTGCCACCTGTAATGGTTTTAAAGGCCTTTTGATTGATTTCCAGCGTGTCAATGGACAAATTCAAGTTGTCAAACATTTGTGTTTGGAAACTGTGCTCCAAGCTCGCCAAGACTGGTCTGGGGCTCTGAAATCCAGCTGGGTTTGAATTACCTTTTGTTTTGTTTTTTTACTGCTGAAGTATGAAACAATACTTCCCTTTGGAATTCATAAATGATATATTACTATACAAGTAGTATGTGTTCAGGTTTTTGTTCATCTATTACAATTAAATATTTTTTGTACTTTTTGTCAGTTATTTTGCTGGGTAAATCCTGCTTTTAAGCATTGGGTGAGTGGAAACCTTGCGGGCTGTGTTGACAACTTAATTTTGATGTAGTTAAAGTATGCCTATTCTCATGATCATATTTAATTTTTTTTTTCCAGAAAATAAATGCTTTTAGATGTTACCATGCGGTGCATTTGTCTTGATCACCATTTAAGAAGTGTACTTTTCAGAAGCCAAAAGATCTGACAAAAGCAAACAAGATTTTCCTTCTTTTTTTTTTAATCAAAGAAACATGACACTGTCACAATAAATAACCATGCTTTTATACTGCTGATGCTCGCTTCCAAGGAAACGAGGAAAATAAGTCTCAATCCAAATGGAGAAACTGAGATGCAACTGCCCCTTTTTCTATGCTTCGTCATCGTGCAATATTGTACACTATACATTGTATTGTAGTGAGAACACGGAGTGGAGGGGGCCTTTTTTTCCATTTTTCTTACAAAATATAGATCTAGCCATCAATGGTGCACTCCAGTGATAATGAGACGTCTCGTTCTCAAGACCTGGACTATTTACAAGCGGAGGAGATGGCGTGTGCCGTCTGCCTTTGACTACCAACCCTTTTGTGGCTCTGGCTGTTAAACTTCACCATCCGTGGAGAATGTGCACAATAACTAATACTGTAACATGCCCGTGTTGGTAGCAACTGAGCTGGAGCCAGAGTAAAAAAGTTTTTTTTTTTTTTTAATTTTAAAGGTGTAAGGATTCATCAACATCTCACATCTCCATATATGAAGCGTTTCTTTATAGTCTGGGTACCTCAAATCAAAACACTGTGCAGGCCTGCTTTCTGCTTCAGGAGTTCCAGCCTCTTAGCTACTCGTTAGACATCGTTCATAGTTCACCTCAATGAGTATTTTATTTGGCTGTTTAGTAAAGCATGTTTGGTAATATAGGAAGTCCCCTATACCCCTCTATATATGGCCCAAGTTTTGATTGCGTACTGCTGGATTGGATCAAGGATTCTGATAAAGCGCCCCCCCTCTTAATGATCAACATCAGAACAGAGGGGGAGCAGATCCCCTAACCAGTGGCTGAAAGTAAAGTGCCTGTGATTGCTCTATAATTAGTATTTAATAAACAAACAAAATACTTTCAACTCAAAATCCTTAATGACATTCCGAATCCCTCATTTCTGCTTGAGGTGTTTCTTCTGTTGGTGCCAGGCTGGATCTGTTCAGAGCAGAAGAGAAGATTTTCCAGCCACATGCTCAACAGAAAAGGCTTTGGTTCACTAGAGATACTGGGCTGAAGTGGATTGCTGAGCAGATCTTCCAAGTCTCTCACTCTTTCCACAAATTAGAAAGAGTCTTGTGAGTTCCACAAGTCTGAAGGGAAGTGTAACCGAACAGACCCCACCCAACCTCCATCACCACATCATTTGGCCAAATAAAACAAAAGGCAGCATAGAACATGCAAGGAAAAGAAAGAGTTGGTTTGTGGTGTAGCAGGAAAGGCTGCATGTAAGGGCCCGAGCTGGCTGTCACCTCCTGTCCAATTAGGGCCAGGATTTTGGCTGTGTCATCCCTAAACAACAATCTTAAAATGAATAAGAAAAAAACAGGGATTTCTCATGGATCACAAAAGCATTAAAAATGTATATCTCCATATAATTGTAGGCATAGTTTATATTTAAAATAATTTGTTTTACAATGCCATGTAGGAGAAAAAAGAAGTATAATCGCATTGTATTTTCAAATTTACACATCTATTTACAGATAACTTTTCTGTTTGATGTTTGAGTAATCTTTTCTAATTCTGCGGAGAGAAAACCTCTGCAGGTCGTTGAAGATTCTATGATAAACGGTTAAGGAACTATCCATCACACTGTTCACTGCAGAACACTATCCACAGACCTTTATAGTTTTAATTGTCCTTAAAAGAGAATAATTTGACATAAGGTTTAACTGGTTGTTGCAGGGAGTAAATGGTGATTTACTGAGAGCTGTATGCAGATTTCCTTCACATTTTACCCTGGACAATCTAGCAGGAAATGGCAGTTATTTGATTCTTTGCAGGATTAGGAACAGAAATTTGTTTAAAAAAAAAAAAGGTTTCAGAGCCAATATGCATAAGAAGCATAGAAGACAAGATGAAAGAGTGAAAGGTTTTGGTAGCTTATTACGAGTAAACATTTGGAGTTAGTGGAAGAAAAGAAAGCGGGATGGACAGATGGGGTCGGACAGGCAACAGGGTGTTGTGCATATTGGCAATTGCGGAGCTACCGTTGTTGAGTTTGTAGCAAACAAACTTGTCATAAAAGAAGGCTCAGACTGCTGTGGTGAATGTGGGGGGGAGAGGGGGGGAGGGGGGCGTCTGTGTAACAAAAAGGCAATGGTGGAATGGTTGCCAGAAAGGAGCTGATGTTATGATGAAGGGAGTTGGGATCCTCACACCTGGCTGCGTTTCAGTTGCTGAGGAGCAACTCTGTCGCCGTTTCCACGTCCCAGGATTTTGAAGACAAGGCCGCTATTACTGCATTCTGTATGCGAGTAGGATTAAAAAACAGTATTGTAAGTGAGTCATTCGCAAGATCAAGTTAATAAAAACCAAATTATTTCAAAGTATACTATTACGATACTATTACTATTATTTTTTTCAGAAAAAGAATTCCTTCCATGCTAATTGTGTTTGAATAAATTGTGCCTTGTTAAGACGAAGTCCCTTGACATTACTACAGTGAGACTACACCGCCCCTGACAAACATGC